>NC_081545.1:10670021-10690112 GCF_901000735.1 Corylus avellana | reverse complement strand
TATAATCATAACCGTTTGAGTCTAAGGTTTATAATGAAATCAGATTCTTTTCCACTTCTGGTACATGTCTAACATCACATAATGTTCTAATCACACCATCAAACATCTTAATCCTGATATTACCTATGCCATTAATTTTATAATGTGCACCATTACCCATAGTAACTATATTAGAATTAACTAACCTGTAGGTGTCAAGCCAATCTCTGTTGGACGTCACGTGAAACGAACATGCTGAGTCTTGAATTCAAGAATCCACAGGATGCTTTGAATTTGATGCAACATAAAGCATATCACCATCAGCATCGTCTGAATTGTCTTCCACTACGTTTGCAGATTTTGAGGAACCTTCATTCTCGTCGTCCTTTTTCTTCTTCCAGTCTAGACAATCCCGCTTCATGTGCCCTTTCTTTCCGCACTTATAACAGATGATGTCCTTCCTCCTCCTGGACTTTGACCGAGAATTCTTGCCATTTGAACCACCCTTGTTAATGCTTCTTCCACGCTCTTGGTTACCCTTTACAACTAGCCCTTCTCCTTGAGAACTTTCATCATTGATTTTCTTCCTCTGATGAAAAGCCAACAAGGCTCCTGTGACGTCCTCTAACTCCAAGGACTCTTTCCCCCAAGTCAGAGTTGTAACCAAATTCTCATACGTAGGAGAAGTTGGGACTAAATTCAATAGCATCAACGCCTTGTCTTCGTCTTCGAACTTCATATCAATCCTCTTCAGATCTCCAATTATCTGATTGAATGTGTTGATGTGTTGGCTCAGATTCTAGCCCTCCACCATCTTCAAGCCGTACAACCGCTGCTTTAGATAGAGCTTGTTCGTCAACGACTTTGACATATACCGACTTTCCAGTTTCAACCAAACTGCCGCCGAAGATTCTTTATCCATGACATGATACATCACGTCATCTCCTAGACAAAGTCGAATAGTAGCCATCGCTTTCACCTCAAGATCCTTCCAATCTATGTCTACCATCCCTTCTATCTACCATCCCTTCTGGTTTCATCCCATATAACGCCTTCACCATCCCTTGTTGCACCAATAAATCCTTGACACGTCTCTCCCATAACCCGAAATTACCAGATCCATCGAACTTCATCACATCGAATTTCGCAGAAGATGTGCCAATCCCAGCCATCGTATAATTAGGCTTTGATACTAGTTGTTGTTACCATGCACAACAATAATGAATAATATAGAATCGAAAAGAGAGAGATCAAGAGAGAGTTGAGACACAGATTTACGTGGTTCGGCAATGTGCCTACGTCCATTGGAGAGAGTGTGGCTATATTTTTCTATTCAATGATTTAGGGTTACAACATAACATATTTATAGGAAAACCCTAATTATAAGTACTTTGGAAAACCCTAATTATAAGTACTTTGGAAAACCCCAAAATGCCCCCCACAACTTATTTGTCCCCAGGCCCACAAAAACTAATTACACCCAATGGGCCAGTAGTAGAATACGACCTACTTGTTCCAACATTCTTGAATCTACCTTTTCTTCTATATCAGTTCTTGGATTCGGTCTTGATAGGGAAAATAACCGAGGATTTGTATCAGACAACTCAACATTAGTTAGAGTTGGCTGCACGTGTAAAACAAGCTATTTTCAGATTAGTTACAGTTTGAACTATTTTGTGTATTCTGTTTTTAAGTCTAACTTGAAGTTAGTTAGTTAGTTAGTTAGTTTGTTAAGTTCTGTTATCAATGTAATCAAGTATATAAGTTGATTTCCTTCATTGTAATTCATTAAGATTGAATATGCAGAGAATACACTTCTCAGATTCTCTCTCAACTTGTTCAATCTTCTCAAGTCTTCTCCTCCTTCTTCCTTTTCTCTCTTCTTCATACTCTGTTTCACGGCTTCCTCCAGACAATAAGCTGTGTTTGACATGGTATGAGAGCCCTTCACATTTGTAAAGCTTACCTCTTCAATGGCCCCAAAACTGGTTATTCCTTTCTCTTCTTCCGTTTTTGTAAACAATCAATCTATCGATCCTTCCTATCCTCTGTTTCTCAGTAATGGAGAGAATCCAGTGCTCAATCTTGTTGGTACTCCACTGTCAGACGAAAACTACAACACATGGAGTTGTTCCATGCTTGTTTCTCTAAGTGCTAAGAACAAGCTAAGCTTTGTCGATGGTTCAATGCCAAAACCACCAGTTGATGATAGTCTTCTTCAAACCTGGACTAGATGCAATGATATGGTGGTTTCCTGGATCCTTCATTTTGTCTCGAAGGATATTGCCTCAACCATCATCTATATCAAGTCTTCCCAAGATATGTGGGATGAACTTAAGGTGAGTTATTCTCAGAGAAATGGTCCTAGAGTTTTCCAACTGTAGAAGGCCATTCCAGCCATCACTCAAGACAACTCTTCTGTAAGTCAATACTATACAAGACTTAAAATTTTGTGGGAACTCAACAATTATAGGCCTATGTCTGTATGCAACTGCTGTAATTGTGGTAGAGTTAAGTCTGTTCTTAAGCTTCATGGCCAAGAAAAGGTTTATCAGTTTTTAATGAGGTTGAATGATTCATTTTCTGCTGTTAGAGCTCAAATACTCTTAACAGATCCTTTGCCTACTCTACACAAGGTTTTTTCTCTTATAATTCAAAAGGAAAAACAAAGAGAAATTACTTTTACCTTCTAAGCCATGAATCTTCTGCCCTAATGACCAATTATGTCCCTACTCCCATTTCCTCTCCCATTATGCATCATGAACCCACTGTTTTCATGACCAAGTATGTACACGGGCCTAGATTTGTCAAACAGAACAACTATAGGAAAGATAGACCTATTTGTTCTCACTGTGAGATGGCTGGTCATACTGTGGAAAAATTTTATAAGTTGCATGGGCACCCTCCTGGTTTCAGGTTCACCCGAGGCAAACAAGTTCAACATTCAGCAAACCAAGTGCAGGAATCTGGTTTGAATGCTCACCAATTGAATCCTCCTCAATTGTCTATGATCTCTTAGCAATGCCAGCATCTGATGAATATGTTGAAACAGTATCCATTGTCATCACCACAGTCTTCTCCACATTTTGCATAATCTGCTATTGGTCCATCAGGTTATCAGACAACCCCTAATCCAAAATATTCTGTGTTTTCTGATTTTTTGGTTAATTTGGTTCCTTCTTTAAAACAACAAAAACAATATTGGATAATAGATATTGGTGCAACCGATCACATGGTTAGCTCTCCATCCTTTTTTACTTCAATTACTACTATAGTTTCAACATATGTAAACTTACCTAATGGTTCCATAGCAGCTGTCACACACATTGGTACAATTAAACTTTCAAACAATCTTACATTGACTGAAGTTTTGTGTATTCCATATTTTACCTTCAACCTCATTTCAGCTAGCAAACTTATTAAAAATCTAAGATGTTGTCTCATCTTCTTTGCTGGATATTGTTTTATACAGAGTTTATACCATTGGAGAACAATTGGGGTGGGTCAGGAGGAAGCTTGATTGTTCTACTTGCTGCAAGACAACAAGGTTCTAGCCTCAATTTATGTTCCTTCTTTTGAACAACATGTTTCTTTCAATTCCATCAAAAGGCCATCACATGATGTATGGCACTATAGACTAGGTCATCCTTCTAGTTCTAGACTAAAGCTCTTACATGAGCTTGTTTATAAAATTCCATGTAAATTAGAGAGTGTTTGCCCAACCTGTCCAACGGCAAAACAACACAAACTCTATTTTCCTGTTAGCACTTTAGTTTCAAAATTTCCATTTGATTTAGTGCATTGTGATATCTGGGGGCCTTTGGCTACCAAATCTATAAATGGATCAGTTTCCTTTCTTACCATTATAGATGATCATACTCGTTTTACTTGGGTGCATTTGATGCAACATAAATCACAAACCAAATCTATAATTCAAGCATTTTTCAATCTTGTCCAAACTCAGTTCCAAACAAAAGTTAAATGTCTAAGGTCTGACAATGGCCATGAAGTCAAAATGGATGATTTCTTTTCTGCTCAAGGCACTATCCATCAACTAAGCTGTGTTGAAACCCCACAACAAAATGCTACTGTAGAAAGAAAACATCAACGCTTGTTAAATGTTGCAAGATCTCTTAGGTTTCAGTCACATCTCCCTTTAAAATTTTGGGGAGATTGCATTCTTATAGCTACTCATCTCATAAATAGGATTCCCACACCTCTTCTTTCAAACAAATCTTCAAATGAGTTGCTATATAATACTATACCATCCTATTCCCATTTTAAAGCTTTTGGATGTTTAGCCTATGTGTCAACTTTATCTAGAAATAGAACAAAATTTTATCCTAGGGCTACTCCTTCCATATTCATTGGATATCCTTATGGCATGAAAGGATACAAGTTTTATAATCTGCATACTCATTCTGTTTTTATCTCTAGACATGCCATATTTCATGAAACCATATTTCCACATGCTTCACATTTAGATCATACATCAACTTAAATGCATGAATCTGTTTCTCCTTTCATTCCCACTGTACTTCCTGACATTTCAGAACTTGATTCTGTACCAACTTTTTTGCCATCCATCACTTGTTTCCCAACCAATCACAAATGACCCTCAACCTTCTTTTGAAATTTCTGGTTCTGTTTTTGATTCAGTTTCTCATCCTATTTCAGAAGGTTATGTTTCTGAAACTTATGTTTCTAGAATTCCTCAATCAGTTTCACAACCTCCATCTGCTTCTGAAATTGATCCTTCTATTTCTGTTTTTGACCATAATCATTCCATTCCTTGTCCACCTCTTAGATAGTCCACTAGGGTCAAAATCAAGCCTAGTTACTTGCAGGATTTTCATTGCAAACTGGTTTCCACTTCCCCACTTCAATCCACTTCACTGTCTACAGATTCAGGTAATCCTTATCCATTGTCTTCTTTTATTTCTTACAACACTCTGTCACCATCTCACAGATTGTTTTGTCTTTCTATTTCATCTCACATTGAACCCAAGTTTTATTATCAAGTTGTAAAAGGATGCCAATTGGCGTACAGCTATGCAGGCTGAAATCACAGCACTTGAAGCAAAGTAGACATGGTTTGTTATTACTTTACCGCCTAACAAACATCCTATAGGGTGTAAGTGGGTCTATAAAGTGAAACATAAGTTTGATGGTAGTATTGAGAGGTACAATGCTAGGTTGGTAGAAAAAGGGTATACCCAATGTGAAGGATTGGATTACCATGAAACATTTTCACCCGTGGCCAAGATGATAACTGTTAAGGTTTTCTTAGCTCTTGTTGCAGCTAAGGGTTAGTTGCTTCATCAGTTGGATGTTAATAATGCCTTCTTGCATGGAGACTTAGATGAGGAAGTATACATGACCATGCCTCCTAGTTTTGTTGTCAAAGGGGAGGCAAAAGTTTGTAAGTTGACAAAATCCTTGTATGGCTTGAAGCAGGCATCAAGGAACTGGTTTCCTAAGTTCTCTACTGCTCTAGTCAGTCTCGGTTTCATTCAATCTAAGGCAGACTACTCTTTGTTCAAAAGGCTTCAAGGTTCCTCATACATTGCTCTTTTAATCTATGTTGATGATGTGACAATAGCAAGCAATGATTCTAAGGCAGTTTATGAGTTTATTACTCTCCTAAATGCTAAGTTTCAGTTGAAAGATTTAGGCCATTTGAAATATTTTTTGGGACTTAAAATTGCTAGAAGCACAGAAGGCATTTATGTTTGTCAACGGAAGTATACCCCAGAAGTTCTTGAAGATTCAAGCCTCCTAGCTTCAAAACCTGTTCTTTTTCCCATATAATAGAATCTCAAACTTTCCAAGGATACTGGTGATCTCCTTGATGATTCTACAAGTTATTGGAGATTAGTTGGTAGATTACTATATCTCACTATAACTCGGCCTGACATTGCATATTCAGTACAAGTCTTGAGTCAATCCATGGAGAAACCAATACAACCTCACCTAGATGCTGCAATTAGGGTATTGAGGTATATCAAGAATTCTCCTGCTCAAAGGCTTATGTTTTCTGCACAGTCTGATTTTAGTTTGAAGGCTTTTTCATATTCAGATTGGGTAGGTTGTGTGGATACTAGAAGATCAGTTACTGGCTTTTGTGTGTTTCTTGGTTCTTTTTGATCTCTTGGAAATTCAAGAAACAACAAGCCATTTCAAGGTCTTCCGCTGAGGAAGAATACCGTGCAATGGCACCCACCTCTTGTGAATTAATGTGGCTATTTTCTCTTCTTCATGATTTCAATATACCTCATCCAAAGGCTGCCTTGTTATTTTGTGATAGTAAGTTTGCTCTCCAAATTGCAGCAAATCCAGTTTACCATGAAAGAACAAAGCACATTGAGATCGATTGCCATTTGATTAGAGAAAATATTCAACTTGGATTTCTCAGAACATTACTTGTTTCTTTCCAAAATCAACTAGCTAACATATTTACCGAGGGACTTCGTTTTAAGGATTTTTCACGTCTACTGTCCAAGATGTTTGTCAAGAACATACACTATCCATCTTGAGGGGGAGTATCAGACAACTCAACATTAGTTAGAGTTGGCTGCACGGGTAAAACAAGCTATTTTCAGATTAGTTACAGTTTGAACTATTCTGTTTATTCTATTTTTAAGTCTAACTTGAAGTTAGTTAGTTAGTTAGTTAGTTAATTTGTTAAGTTCTGTTATCACTGTAATCAAGTATATAAGTTGATTTCCTTCATTGTAATTCATTAAGATTGAATATACAGAGAATACACTTCTCAGATTTTCAATCAACGTGTTCAATCTTCTCAATTCTTCTTCTCCTTCTTCCTTTTCTCTTCTTCTTTTCTCTGTTCTTCATACTCTGTTTCACTGCTTCCTCAACACAGTAAGCTGTGTTTGACAATTTGCCTCTTGGTTTTTCTTGTTTTTCTTTACAATGTAGGAGCCCTAACTTTCTTGACTCTTTTTTTTAAGGGTTTTTATGCTTAATTATTGGGTATGATTTTGCTAATGCTATGGGATTTTGATATAACTATGTGTAATTTTCTTGGATTTTTAGGCTTTTGTTACCTTGATTTGACAGTAAGTAATGTTCTCTGAGTTCTTCATTTAGGTTTGGTTTGGTTTGGTTTTGTTGGAATTTGGGCGTTTCTTTGTGGATTTTCGTTGTTGCAATTTTGTGCTTATGAATGGGTTTTTTGAATTTGTAGGGTTTGGATGTGATTTCTTTTCTGTATGCAGAAATTTCTTGCAATTTCAGGATTTGTGTGATTCTTTTTGGAACTTCCTAGGCATTTGGATTTACGTACTTTTGGTGACGTCAATATCACTTTCCTGTGGTAATTTCACCTAAGGTCTTTTTCGTGTACAACGTTAAATGTCTGTTTTTCAGAATAAAATGGGTTTTGATCAAAGAGAGAGATCTGAATTTGGTAGTTCTTTTGGTTATTGGTTGTGACTAACATGTTGTTCGGTAGGTGAGAAAATGTAACAAAAATGAAATCCTGATTGTTTCTCTCAGAAATTTCAAATTAGGTGATGACGGTTTGAAAGTAGGATCAGATTTTCCTGGATTCCAAACGATAAATAATGTAGCAATGCAAAGTTTTATTCGCTTCTTACTTTTCCTCTGCTACCTAAGAGGTCTATAGAGTTGTTCTGATCGTTCATTCATTTTCATTTTGAGTTGAATTTTGGATTATGGATTTTTCTTGCTCCAAACTCTTGTTGGATTATGGATTTTATTTCGGCTCTGGAGGCCTTTAGGGTTTATATCAATGAAATAAAGTTGTTGCAATTATGCTTTGAGCTTGAAATCTTAATTTTGTTGATGATTTTATAATTGTTGGTTCAAAATGTTTGATTTTTCTGGTATTAAATCTATGCAGCTTGTATGCCTAGAATCAGGATTGGAAGGTCTAGCTATTATAGTAGAGAGCTTATGTAATTTCAATGGAGCAGACCAAATGCAATTTACTCATACTATTTTATGCATCTTTGCATGTCCTTGATCCTAAAATTCATGATTATTATACCGTAAGAATTGGAATGTCAAAGTAGCATCTTTTGTGCTTTTCTGTGAGGATTTGGAGTGAGGAAAGAGAGGGAAAAAGTCCATGCGGCAGATAGCAATGATCATGCTCATATTTCCCATAATCCCATCTCTCGTAGTCAGACATTACTTCATAATCTGCGCCAATTTTCATGATTAGAGGGTATTTAATTTCTTGCATTGCACTACATTGAGAGAGAGAGAGAGAGAGAGAGGGGTCTCGTGTAACACACGGTCAGAGCATACCTTTATACCATGAAATGCAAAATGCCAAACAATGTAGAAATCCAAGTCATCAGATGCAGAAGTTACAAGTAAAAATGACGAGCACTCAAGAAAATGGAAGGTTTGCTTTTACTCAGTCTTGGCAGTTATTAAAGTATATAAAAATATAAAGAAAAAAAGTAAGAAAGAAAGATACAGATTAAGGTGGTTCGGCTTATGACCTACATCCACACATTAAAGCATTTTCTTGGCTACATATTTTCTTGATATATTTGTTGGTGTATAATACTCTATTTATAGAGAAAGAGTAAGAACATTACAAACATTTCTACTTCTACATTAACATCAATAAACTTAATGTATTATTTGTAACTCTTGTCACTTGAGTTCTTGACTCTTGAGTTCATTGTTTCTGGACCTATTGTAACTTTTGACTCTTGAGTTCTTTGTTGTTTGAGTTATTGTAATTCTTGTCTCAATATGCCCCCGAAAACCCAACGGTAGATCATGTACATTGAGGTTTGATTTTGAACATCAAAGAGTTGAGGAATGGCTTCTCTGGCCTGAATTGGAACATCAGCTGCTATGACCGAAAGTTGGACTTCGGCGACTCTTGGCTGGCATCGGCTACTATGGCCGTACTTGAACATCGGCAACTTTTTTGCAGGCATCGGTTACTTTGACCGGGATTTTGACATCGACGAATTTTGGCCGGCATCGGCTACTATGGCCGGAACTTGGATGATAAGGATGATCCAACGGTGAAAATGTCTTCAACCCGACGGTCACTGATTAAGGAAGAGTGATTGAAAAGAAAAGAAAGAAAAAAAAAACACACACACACACACACAAGATCGATAATTGGCGTTAGCCTATAGCTCTGATACCATATTAAATCACCAGTTATCCTAAAAGTTTAAGCTGATAAGAAGAAGTAAATTTAATCACTTAATCATTACTTTAACACTCTCCCTCACGTGAAATATTTAATTTAAATGGGGGGTGAATTGATCGTGTCAAAGTTCGATCTCAAGACCTTTGGCTCTGATACCATGTTAAATTACCACTTGCGATTCTCGTTCTCTTGCTTGTTTGCATTTATTTTTTCGGTAATTTCAGGGATTCTGCCGGAAGAACCTCCTCTTCGAATATGAAGATACAAGAGAGTGACGATTAGTTAAATAGTAAATCCAGTGTTCTTCATCCACTGCTTATGCAAGTATCGCGTTCAGTTTTCTACAGTAAGCAAATTAATGGATGTTTATCAATGCTTTGGTGACTGTATTGGGAATTAATCTATGTAAAAGTAAAATGGTCATACCATGTCATTTTCACATTATTCCAAGTGTTGGAATGTCAATGCAATGGACAAAGAAGTTCTTTTGAAAATTTGTTGTGGATAAAGTTAGATTACTTAATTAATTACTGTAACTTACGAAGATTCACATTGATGAACCACTAGTACTGTGACTAGTGTCTTTGATACACGTATTACTATTGACTAACTTTTTAGTGGACTGGTGTTATATTATGTTTTTATATGGGTAACTTTTCAAGTAAAATATTTTTTCTGATTGGTTGAGATAATAGTTTAAAGTAGTGGTGCACTAAATTAATTTCTACGAAGTAGTTCAAGGTGTTAGAACTGTTAAGGATATAAATCCTTTAGAATGATTTTGTATCCCTAAATAAAACATCATTCTTGAAATCAATCTAAATTCAATTCCCAGGCTTTGTTGGATGAGCTGAACTGCTGCATTGATGACATAGTGAGCGTCGAGTTAATGTTTGTGATACCCATCCTTAGCTGGCTTGGAGGTGGGAACCATGAATTTATTTTCTCTAGAATATTGGACAACCTTGCTTCAAGTTATTGTGCATTATGGGCTCTTATTGATTCATGTAAATCATCCACCGATTTATCAAGTGAACATGCAATTCGGATGGTTGCTTTATTTGATAACGAAGAGGTAATAATCTTCCACAACTTGTTAATTTCGCTGGATTAAAGTCTATGTTGTATGCTTGTCATAATAATGGCAATTATTTAATGTAACTTTACAAATAAGATTGACAAGGCCAAAGGAACCTGAACTTGAAACTGCTCAACTGGTTTGCTCAATTAGGGTAAAAGAGTACTGCACAGCTTCGGGAGGAAATGATGGCAAAAATTTAGAAGTTCAAAGCTTGACCACTAAATAAGAAGGTAAAATTTATAGCATTTGTTTTCTTTATTATTCATGATTCTCTCCCTTAGACGTGATCAATATATTACTCAACTATTTTTATCTGTTTACCATTTTCCTTTTTGTTGCAAATTCTCGAAGCTCCAACACTACCCACAATACTAAGAACTACATCGCAGCCACCAAAATTTAAGGTAACTAGATTGAGGATATTGAAAAATTGGACTAATATTTCCTAATTCTGCAGGAATTCTATGTGGAGGCATTCAAGGGCCAATTAGAATGCAGAGTCAACTGAAGTAGCTTTGATAGAAGTGTCCACATTAGCTTTGATTTAGGGCGTAACATTATAATTGCCACTAAATAAGAAGGTTAAATTTATAGCATATGTTCTATTTATTATTTATGATTCTCTCCATTAGACATTTGGACGTGATCAATATGCTAGAGCCCTAGCAACAGACACCCAACAATTTTCCTTAAATTTAGAGCAAAAAAAAAACTACTTTTAGCTTTCCTAACAAAATACACCCACAATAAATTCCCTTATTCCTCTATTATTAAAAAAATATTTTTAACTTTCACGTTTTTGTTTTTGTTTTTTTTTTTTTTTTTCTATATTCCAGAAAAATCGTCTCTTTTCTCCCAATCTCTCTTCTCCCCATCTATGTCTTCTCTCTCTCTCTCTCTCTCTCTCATACACATTTGGGTCTTCTCTCTCTCATCTTTGTCTCTTTTTCACGTTACCGTCTCTGAATCTCTCTCTCACACCATTGAGTCTTCTCTCTCTCATCTTCGTCTCTTTTTCACGTCACCGTCTCTGAATCTCGCTCTCTCTTTCTCTCTCGTACTTGTCTTCTCAATACAGACCCAATCTCTCTCTTGTCTCCATCTAGATTGAGGATATTGGACAATTGGACTAATCTCTCTCTCGTCTCCATCTTTGAATCTCTCTCTCTCTCTCCTTTGTCTTCTCAATAAAGACTCAATCTCTCTCTCTCGTCTTCTTAATCGTCGTTGTTGCTGAGAAGGTTGCTCTATGCTTAAGATGTTCATCAACAGATTTGTTGATACATAGTTTTCCGGGATGGTGACGTGGCACGCCTTCGGGTGGTGCGATGAGCTTCGGCAATATTTCAGACTACACACAGAAGAGAACAAATAGGATTAGAGACCCCCGGTGGTGTCCCGGCGGGGGAACTCCGATGCCTAAGTTAGAAACTGAGGAAAGAGTGTTTAAGCAATCAAAGTTTTCAAAGCCAGGATTGCACTTACCTTTGATGGAAATCGAGAGCTGTATTTATAGGCATGGAGTAGAGTTTGTCTCTCGCATATCTTGGGACTCTTACCCCTGAATATCTGGTTTACAGTTATTCTGTTAAGGGATGAATCTTGGGATGAGGCAGCAAGCCATCGTTTGACGTATATTGCCTTTTGAATTTAAATTGCCTCTTATCCCGCTAGTATAGGGATTGTTTGTTGAAAGCTTCTTTCAAATATAGGATAATGTTTATTGAAATGAATTTGAATCTTTGTATATCCTTAACTGTATAATGGCAACTTTACCCCTGGTATTCTGACTTATTCACATTCGGTGTAATGTCTCGGATCTGACATCCGACTCCTATCCGAGAGACGGTCTCGAAGTCAGATCCCGAGACTGTGCTGGTTTACGAGGCCTTCTCAGGGAAAGCTATTCCGAGGCCTTGTCAGATTTCCCATTTGGTCAAGATCGGGTTTGGAGTCAATTGGATTTAAATGGCGGATTCATGACCCAACAGTTACCCCCCAATTTCCTGATTTGTAAGATCATTGAAATTTTTGCTTAGAAATGGATCAGCGTTCTGGAACTATGCTTGAAGAAAAATCTGAGACCTTGGCATCGGGAAATTTGAATTTTGAATTTTGGCTGGAAATTCTGAAACCAATTTTTGCCGAGACGGTTGACCTGACCGAGGGCACATCAGTCGCTCCACGTGTCGCTGCCGGGACAGGCGTTTATTCAATGGCCAGCTGTCAGCCATTTTGCGGAATTCACAGGGGCGCTTTTCCTGCCTCATTTATTGTGCGAACTCGGCAAAGACTTTTGGGTTTTATGCCCTTATCAGGCTTTATAAAACCTCTTTTTTTAGGGTTTCTCTTTTATTCGTACCAAGTTTCTGTGCCGCTTGTTCTTCTCTGATCCGTTTCCCTTCTCTGCAATATTTTTCCTCCTCTACTCTGTTTCGACCATGTCTCAAGGAGAAGGTTCAGGATCTGATGGTGGTTTAGGAAAGACATACCCAGCCTTGTGGAAGCCTGATCTGACCTCGGCCGACAAGCGGCGAATTAGATTGGACTGCTACATTCCTAAATCGATGAAACTTCGTTTTGATGATGAGAGGAAGGGCGCTATCGTGGATGCTGGGAGCCACGAGGTCTGCCTTTATGAAGAAATGTTTCGGGCAGGCCTCAAGCTCCCTTTTCCCAAAATCGTTCGCGAGCTCCTTAGCCGCTTGAACCTGGCGCCCCACCAGTTGGTTCCTAACGGCAGGAGGATGTTTTTCGCCTATGCAGTTGTTTGGCCCATGGCCCTTGGAGAAGGAAAGAATCTGACCGTTTCGGAGTTTCTTTGGGTATACCGACTCCAGAAGAACCCCAATAGCGATGGACTTTACAACTTTTAATCGAGGCGGGGAAAAATTTTCTTTATGGATAAGACCTTCACCAATAACCACAACTGGAAAAACAAATATTTCTTTGCTCAGGGGCAATGGGAATTTGCTCCTGGAGAGAAGGTGGAGGGCCTCGAGTGCCTCGGGAGACGATTACCCCCAACTTGGGTCTACACAAGAGTTGGTGTTTGTCGGAGGAGGAGACAGTCCGAGTCAACAGGGTTCTGTCCTGGGTTCAGAATAATGAGTCTGCCACGACCTTCAGGCAACTGGTTACTACTAACGCGTTGAACCGCTGTCTTTATAACAATAGAGAAGACATAGGTGGGTCTCGAAAGAGACCATCCCGTCCCGCTGTCTGTTTGGGCGCTCCGGCGGCCAACACTCGAGGTGCTACCCCTCGCAAGCCTATACTGGACAAGGGCAAGGAGAAGATAGAAGAGTCTAGGGTAAAACAAACCTTACACTTGGTTGATGAGCCTGAGGAACGCGAAGCTCCTCCGATGAAGAAGAAGAGACTAATAAAGGGCAAAGGCCCTGCTGTCGAGTCCGAAAAGGGAAAATCCCTTTTTACTGATCTTCTGGCCGCTCGGAGGAAGGCGAACCCTGAGCCTAATGTGGCCCATGTATCCGCCTATCAGAACATTCTTGCTCTGATTGCCGCCACTCCTTTGACGGCAACTCCCTTAAATCCCCCTGGAGCTGCTGCTACTACCGCTATTCCTGTGGAGTCAGTGCCACCGGTCCATTCTGGTCCCAACATTCAACACCTTTTAGTTGATCCGTTTTCGGAAAGCTCTGTAGGGATGGATGCGGAAGAGAACAGACCGCATGTCGAGGAAGAAGTGAGGCCTCGGATGATGTCCCCGATAGCCGAGGAGCAAACTCAGGTCCCGGCTTCTGCTCCCGAGGCTTTGTCTTGGCCTCCGACACCGGCTCCTGAGTCCGAGGTTGGTGCTGGTTCCGAGACCTCAGGCCATTCCCTGGTGAAGCCTAGGAATGTAGAATGGACTGTGGGAGAACCCTTGTCTCGGCTTGGCGGGCAATTGTTGGGGAACCCATTTCAAGCTTTGGTAGAGCTGGTTCCTCAAGAGAGCTTAACAGGCAAACGAGATATCTCTGCTAGGGGTATGGCAGAGTCAATGTTATTCAACCAACTGTGTGTAAGTATTATTCTTCATAAAGCTTTCCTTTTGCTTTAGTCATTTTCCACTTGATTAACTTTATCTATTGCAGGGAGTTTTGAAGTCGGTAGTTTCATACTGCTACTTAAGGAAGTTTATCGAGGAGTCCGCCTCAGAATCCGAGAGCCTTCGAGGCAGGCTTGCAACTTCTGAGGCCAAGAATGCTAAGCTAAGAGATACATTGGCTCAGCAAGACAAAGAATTGCTCCTTCTTGGCAAACAGCAGTCGACGGCCCAGACACAATTTGAACAAGCCGAGTCCAGGATCTCGGCTCTATCTTCTGAGTTGCAAACCCTTCGTGCCGATCATTCAAAACTTCAAGAGGATCATTCCATCATGAAGGAGGACTTGCATCAACTTGAGGAGAAGCACGCGGAGGTCCTGGAGCAGTTAAAGGCTTCCCAAGAGGAGAATGCTGGCCAAAATATGAAAATTGAAGAAGTTACCAAAGGTCAGGCTGTCGCTGAGGAGCGACTTAAGTTCTTCCGAGGGAAGCTTGAAGAAACGAAGCTACGACTTAAAGAGGCCGAGGCCCAGTCCTCCAACTATCTGGAACAACTATCGTACGCTTCCTGGACTCTGGATAGTGCCTGGGCCGACGGAATCATTCTTGGTTTTGAGACCTTGCGGTCTTGGGCTAAGGATCCGGCTCGCACTATTGACCTTGATACAGTCCAACCTGAGACTATTCCTGTTTCCGATAAGGCTTTGAAGCAGCTGATCAGTCTTGGGTCAGACTTGATGCCCGATGCTGAAGGGATCAACATATTCGCTCATCAACCATTTTCGGGTTCCGAGGAGTCCTCAGGTGATGAAAGGACTGCTTCTAGTCATGGTGTCGAGACCCCCTGTGCCTCTAAGGTCCCCTCTGAAGATCCCAAAGACTGAACCCCTTGGTCCTGGTGCTGAGACCCTATAGAAGCTTCTTTTGTTTTCTTTTCTTTTTTTGTTAATGAAGAATTTGAGATTTTAATGAAGTTTTGTTTATACTTCTCGGAATGACCTAGCTTTGTAAATGAATACTTGTTCTTAATAGATTACTTTTTCTGAAGTTTGTTTAGCTTTTTTCGAGCACACCTTTTTTTTTTCGTAAGGATCTCTACTCTTGACAAACTACTTACTCGGCTTTCTTCGAACACACCTTTGTTTTGAAGGTTTTACGTTCTTTACAAGCCATTTTGCGTAACCTTCTTAGGATACACCTTGCTCGAAGGTTTTACATCCTTGACAGGTTACTGACTTTAACCTTCTTTGGACACACCTTGTTTGAAGGTTCTACGTCCTTTACCGGTTTTGTCTTAGGAAAGTTACAAATCTCTTTTAGTGACCTGTTGGTCATTTATGTCAAGGGTAGTTTTAACTTACCTTGCTTTGGAATGTTAAAAGATGATTGAAACTCTAGGAGATTCTTTTATTTAAAGAAGTAATGAAAATTACAGGAAAAATAAGAATCAAACGAAAATCAAATAAGAATCACCTTACTGAAATAAGCTAGACAAAGTACTTTTTTAGGTGCTCGGCATTCCCCGGCCTGGGGAGTGCTTTTCCTTCCATGTTCTCAAGGTAGTAAGCTCCCGCCCTTTTACACTCAATCACTTTGTAGGGTCCTTCCCAGTTCGGAGCTAACTTTCCTTCCACGGGGTCTCTGGTAGCAATGGTGGTCTTGCGCAAGACCAGGTCCCCAATCTTGAAACTTCTGTGCTTGACTCCTTTATTAAAATACCGAGTCGCACTCTCCTGGTATGCCGCCATAGTTACTCGGGCCTGGTCTCGCTTCTCTTGTAACAGGTCCAAGTGTAGTTTGAGCCCTTCATTGTTAGTTTCGGAATGAAAGGATTCGACTCGGTAACTCCCCTATCTCGGCTGGGATGACTGCCTCGGTTCCAAAAGCCAAAGCGTATGGAGACTCTTCTGTGGGTATTCTCTTGGTTGTTCGATATGCCCATAAAACTTCTGGAAGATCATCTACCCAGTCCCCCTTCCGATCTCCAAGTTTTTTCTTCAACATTTTGAAAATTGTTTTTGTTAGTCACTTCTACTTGTCCATTTGCCTGAGGATGGGCTGGAGACAAGTAGTAGTTTCTAATATGGAGCTTTGCACACCATTCTCGAAATGATTCACAGTCAAACTGCTTCCCGTTATCAGTTACAAAGGCATGAGGAATACCATAACGGCAGACAACATTCTTCCACAAGAACCTTTCGATGCTCTTGGCCGTAATGTTCACTAGAGCTTCTACTTCTGCCCATTTTGTGAAATAATCCACTGCCACAACCGCGAAACGCACACCCCATTTTCCACGAGGTAGTGGTCCTACTATATCTACCCCCCATTGTGAGAAGGGCCATGGCGAGGAGATTGAGCTTAAGTGTTCTGGGGGTTGCTTTGCGATGTTTGCGAAATGTTGGCATTTGTCACAATTTCTTACAATTTGTACCGAGTCCCGATTCATATTCAGCCAGTAGAAACTGGCTCTGACTGCTTTATGTGCCAATACTCTCGCTCCAGAGTGACTGTCGCAGATTCCTTCATGGATCTCGCGGAGTACATAATCTCCCTCTTCCTTTGAGATACATTCGAGTAGCGGTAGCATGAAGCCCCGTTTGTATAGGACTCCATTAATTATGGTAAATCTAGCAGCCTTAATTTTGATTTGAGTTGCTGATTTTTTATCTGACGGGAGAGTTTCCTGTTCTAAATATTCCCTTATGCTCCTCTGCCATTCCGATACGGTCTCGGTAACAGAGACCGAGACCTTCCCGAGTACGGCAGGTCTCGACAAAACCTGAATTGGTACTTTGGGTTCTTCATCATCGCTAACTGCTGTTGATGGTTTTCGGGCCAATTGGTCCGCCCTTTCATTCTCTTCTTACGGGATCTTCATAATACATAATTTCTTAAAGGCATTCTGTAAATCATGTACCTTTGACAGATATTGCTTCATCTTATCTCCTCTGGCTTCAAACTCTCCCCGGATGTGTCCAACAATCACCTGCGAGTCACTCCGTAGCTCAACAAAATCAGCTCCCATCTCTCGGGCTAAACCGAGTCCTGCCAGAACTGCCTCATACTCGGCTTCGTTATTGGTGGTCTTGAACTCCAACCTTAGGGAACTACATAATTCTTCTCCATCCGGGGTGATTAATTCCACTCCAGCTCCACCATTCTTCCTTGTAGATGATCCGTCTACATAGACTACCAATGTTTCATCTTTCTGCCAATCTGTGGTGGCAGGTAGATTAGTGAATTCTGCTAAGAAGTCGGCCAATACCTGCCCCTTGATACTATTCCTTGGGAGGAACTCAATATCAAATTCTCCGAGTTTGATTGCCCAGTTCGCTAATCTGCCAGACAGATCTAACTTTCTGAGCACTTTCTTCAATGGGTACTCGGTCAAGACTCTGATAGTGTGAGCTTGGAAATACGGGCGTAGTTTCCTAGAAGCAATAATCAACACAAATGCTAACTTCTCCATCTGAGGGTACCGCTCTTCTGCTCCCCTCAATGCTCTACTTATAAAGTAGACCAGTTTTTGAACACCGTCTTCTTCTCGGATAAGGATAGCTGTTGGGGAAACAGCCAAGTATAAATACAAAGCTTCCCCGGGAACGGCTCTACTTAACAGAGGTGTGCTGGTCAGATACTTCTTCAGCTGTTCAAAGGCTTCTTCACACTCTGTAGACCATTCAAATGCCTTCCTTAGGATTCTGAAGAAGGGTAGGCATTTGTCTGTCGACCAAGAGATGAATCGGTTTAACGCTGCAATTCTACCCGTCAACTGCTGGAGTTGCTTCGTACTTTTAGGTGACTACATATCCAACACTACTTGGATCTTTTCGGGATTAGCTTCTATTCCTCGGTTTGACACCATATAACCGAGAAATTTTCCCGAGGCCACCAAACACACACTTTGCGGGATTCAACTTCATCCCATACTTCTTTAAAGTTCCAAAAGTCTCTTGCAAGTCTTCTATATGACCTTCTGGTAGCATGCTTTTGACCAACATGTCATCGACATATACCTTCATATTACTGCCGATTTGGTCTCAGAATATCTTATTGACTAGTCTCTGATACGTCGCTCCGGCGTTCTTGAGACCGAAAGGCATAATCTTGTAGCAATACAAGCCTCGGTCAGTGATGAATGCAGTCTTTTCTTGGTCTTCTGGATGCATATAAATTTGGTTGTAACTAGAAAAAGCGTCCATAAAGCTCAACATGCCGTATCCCGCTGTCGAGTCCACCAGCGCATCAATTCGTGGTAGAGGAAAGCTGTCCTTCGGGCACGCCTTATTAAGGTCTGTGAAGTCCACACACATTCTCCACTTCCCACTGGATTTTTTGACCAACACTACATTAGCCAACCAGTCGGGATAATAAACCTCCTCTATAAACCGAGCTTTAAGTAATTTCTCCACTTCCTCGGCGATAGCCATATTCCGTTCTGGGGCAAACTTTCTTCTCTTCTGTCTTACTGGCTTTATGTTTGGGTCCACATTGAGTGGGTGGACAATGTCATCGGACTGATCCCCGGCATATCTTCATGAGTCCACGCAAACACCTCCATATTTTCTCGAAGAAAAGTTATGAGAGAGTCTTGGATTTTCGAGGCGAGCTGCGTTCCTACTTTCACTACTCTTCATTCTTCCAATTTTACTTCTTCCAAAGGCTCGGCAGGTTCCCCTTTTAGAGGAACTTTACTTCAGCTGCCCACCATACCGACCGTCAAAGGGGAAGGTTCTAACTTCTTCAAGGAAATGTTATAACACTTTTTTGCCGTAACTTGATCTCCTTTTACCACTCCTACTCCCTCCTCAGTAGGAAACTTCATCATTAAATGGTAAGTGGAAGTTACAGCCTTCAACTTATTAAGGGATGGTCGACCAATGATTGCATTGTATGCAGACAGCCGATCGATTACCAAGAAATCGACCATAGTGGTGGATTGCCTTGGGGCCGTTCCTACCGTAACTGGTAGGGAGATGAGTCTCATTGGCTGAACTTGTTCTCCTACAAACCCTACCATTGGTGAATCAAACGGTTGGATCCTGTTCCGTTCGACACCCATTTGCTTGAAGATCGGCCAATATAAAATGTCGGCTGAACTACCATTGTCCACCAAGACTAGGTGAATTTTATGGTTGGCCACCATTAGCGTGACGACTAATGCATCATCATGTGGAAATATTACCCCCCTTTCATCTTCGTCAGAAAAGGATATAGCCATTCCTGTTCTCCTTGCTATTTTTAGAGGTCTTCCGACCGACAGTACTTCGTTATCAGCTTTCGTTCTCCTCGCGTAAGCTTTCCTAGATGAGCTAGAAACTCCTCCGCCAGCCAGTCCTCTCGAGATGGTGTGAATCTCCCTTACTACATCTTGATGGAGAGGCTGATGGAATTCTCTGTCTCGCCTTGGTTCCGCCTGCTGATCCTGCATCGGTTCAGCATACCGATCTTCTCTCGGCCTTGCCTCTCAGTTTCTGGGAGCTTCTTGGTCTCCTTCCAGTAGCGGAGGCTCTTCATTTCTTCGTTGATTCCTCTCACCTGCTAGGAATTTCACCAACCTTCCGTTTTTGATATGGTTCTCAATCTCTTGCCTCAATGTTATGCATTCCTCGATTAAATGACCATGATCGCGATGGTACTCGCAATACTTCTGAGGATCATGCCTCTTAGGGTCGCCCTTCAGCTTGCTTGGCCATTTGAAGGCAGGATCCCTCCTTATCTCCATGAATACCTCAGTCATGCTAGTATTCAATGGAGTGAACTTCGCGCTCTGCAATTTCCGATGGTCCATTCTAGGATATGATGG
>NC_081545.1:10658799-10669921 GCF_901000735.1 Corylus avellana | reverse complement strand
GACAATGTCCCTCCCAAATTTTCAATTGTGACAATGACCCCTCCAAACTACCAAAAATTGTCAATATTTCCCCCAATGACGAAATTACCCTTAGTAAACAAACAAAAAAAAAAAAAATCCAAACGTTGGATTTTTTTTTTTTTAAATCAATTTTATAAGAAAAAAAATTTTAAAAATTTCGATTTTTTTTATAAAAATTGAAAATTTTCGTTTTTTTTTTATTTTTATTTTTGTTTTATAATTTTATTTAAATAAAAATTTACGTTTAAAAAAATAATAAAATTTTCGTTTAATAAAATGAAATTTTTTGTTTTTTAAAACTGAATAAAAAAATAGTTTTTTTTTAAAATAAAAATTTCTGTTTTAAAAAAAAATAAAAAATTTTTGTTTAAAAAAAATTGTTTTTTTTTTAAAATATTATTTTTAAATTAATTTTTTTTTGTTTTCTAAAAAAATCATTTTTTTTTTAATTTATAGGGTTATTTTTGTCTTATTGAGAAATCTATAAGGGCATTTTTGTCTTATTGCTAATCTTGGGGGGGACATTGACAATGTTTTGGTAGTTTGGAGGGGACATTGTCACAATTGAAAGTTTGAGGGGGACATTGTCAATTGGGTGGTAGTTTGAGGGGGGTATGTGGACTTTACCCTATAAAATAAACATAATAAATAAATATGAAGAGTAGCATTACTTTCCATATCCGTTGTTTTTCTCTGTTTGTCCATGTTGTTGTTGTGTTTTGTGTATAGAGTGACTGCCCATGTTCATTATCTTTCACCTAGTTGACTTGAAGAAATTGTTAGGTTTAAGTGGAAGAAGAATTTTCAACAAAATTTCATTGTGATGGCCTTTTTCATTTGTGTTTTGCTTTTAAAAATAAAAAATGCTTTTATTATTTCCCCTAAAACAAAATACCATAAATAAAAATAAAAAATAAAAAATGCCTTGAATACTCAAAATATGATACATGTGATCTAAGTA
This sequence comes from Corylus avellana, assembly GCF_901000735.1. NCBI lineage: Eukaryota > Viridiplantae > Streptophyta > Magnoliopsida > Fagales > Betulaceae > Corylus > Corylus avellana. The sequence goes on along the minus strand of NC_081545.1, from coordinate 10,668,939 downwards.
TAGTCCCTTTTGGCATTTTCTACAAATTGAGGTTATCATAACATTATAAGAAAATGGGAAGATTGCAAAATCAGTTTTTGTGATTTACTTGATTTGCAATTAACTCTTTGTAGTATCAAAATGAACTCAAAGGTCCCTAAGATATGCCAAAAAAATAATTTAGTCCATACGATCAAATTCTGTTCACTGACTTAACAGATTATGATAACATGAAACGTTAGAACTAATAAAATTGTGATACTTGTCATATTTAAGTCAGAGTCCCACTAATAGAATCTGTTAAATTAGTGGACATAATTTGACTGTAGAGACTAAATTATGTTTTTGGCATATTTCTGGTACCTTTGAGTTCATTTTGATACCACAAGGACTTAATTGTAAATCAGGTAAACCACAATGACTAATTTAAAAAATCCCTTGAATACTCAAAATATGATACATGTTGCCTTTTGGCATTTTCTACAAATTGAGGTTATAATATTTGTATCATAACATTATAAGAAAATTGCTAAATTTTATTCCCAAAAAAACGACATCGTTTAAGGACGTTTCAGACCATGAAATATGACCGTTAGAAACTAAGAGGCACCCCATCCGAAGCGTTCCTAACCTGGCCGTTGGATTTGCACTCCTGAGCCTCCCCCGAATTCAAAAAATTCGACCGTTGGAGATCCGAACGTTAAACTCCTCCACCTCATAACTTTCTTTCTCTCTCGTTCTCGCTCTTACTCTCATTAACCACCAAAGATCTTCCTCTTAATTCCTCTTGTCCAAAGCACCAGAAAAAAAAAGCTAAAGAGACAGACTCCCTCACAAAACAAAGCCTTTTGGTATTTGAGAGATCATATGGCGGAAGTGGCTGCTAAGGAGGAACCGAGTACGGCGGCAGCAATGACAACGGCGACGATGATCGACGAAGCGTACGAGTTCTTGGCGCCGCGGTTCTACGATTTCGTGAAGGGAGAGAGTGAAGAGGACGTGCAAAAGGCCGAGCTCTGGTTCGACTCCGCTCTCGCCTACGCCCCGTCCCGTACGTTAAATCCCTTCCACCTCCTCCTCCTTATCCTCCTCCTTCACAATCCTAAAAGAAATATAAACGGTTTTAGGTTTGCTGTTCATTTTTTCTTGAATTCATTTTTTCTTTTATGCCAGTTCTTGGATTCTGTCCTGTTACTTTTTCTTGGATTTTTAAGCTTTGACTGTAAATAATGTACTCTGAGTTCTTCATTTAGGTTTGGTTTGGTTCGACTGGAATTTGGGGGTTTCTTTGTGGATTTTCGTTGTTGAAATTCTGTGCCTTCTGCATGGGTTTTTTGAAATCCTAGGGTTTGGATGTCATTTCCGTATGCGGAAATTTCTTGCAATTTCACGATTTGTGCGATTCTTTTTGGAACTTTCTAGGGTTTTGGATTTACTTTCGGTGATTTGAATACCATTTTCCTGTGGTAATTTCACCGAATTTTAGGGCTTGTAGGAGTTGGAAATGATGGATATGCATTGCCGCTGTTTGGTTACTGTAGGTTTCGCTGTATATCTTATGGAAAATATTAGGCTCTGTTTGGTTGTTGGGAAAATAAACGAAATCCGAAGTTTTGAAGCACTGATAGTGATGTCGTTTTAAAAAAAAAATACTATCAAGCAATGAAATCCGAATTTTTTTGGTGTTCAAGGAAAACTACGGGTAAATTTAAGTTCTATGGTCTCTTCGGGTACAATGTTTCAGTCTGTTTTTTAGAATAAAATAGGCTCGATCGAGACAGAGACAGAAATCTGAATTTGGTAGTTCTTTTGTTATTGGTTGTGATTAACATACTGTTTGGTAGGTTAGAAAATGTTAGAAAATGTTCGAAAAATGAAATACTAACCGTTTCTCTCAGTCTCAGCAACTGAAAGGATCTTCTGGTCTCATATAAGCTCTAAATAAGTCTACGAAAAATTAATGCAAATCAGGTGATGACTGTTTTTCCAGGATTCCAAACGATAAATATTGTAGCAATGCAAAGTATTCATTCCCTTCTTACTTTTCCTCTGTACCTAAGAGGTCTGTAGAGTTCTTCTGGTCTGGTCATTCATTCAATTGGCATTTCCTTTTGAGTTGGATAGGATTTTGGATTATGGATTTTCTTGCGGCTCTCGAGGACTGTAGGGTTGTATCAATGAAATACAGCTGTTGCAATTATGCTTTGAGCTTGAAATAAGTTTGTTGCCTATTTTATTATTACTGGTTCAAAATGTTTGATTTTTCTGGTATTCTATGCAGCTTGTATGCCTAGAATCAGGACTGGTAGGTCTTTTACAGTTGAGAGCTTATGCAATTTCAATGAAACAGACCAAATGCAAAAGGTGGTGTGATCTTTTTATATATTACTCATTCCTCCTGTTCAAAACTTGGCTTACTAGCTTTCTGATGTCATTGGCTGTTTAACTTTTTTGTGCAGAAATCAGAGTCATCAGATTCAGAAGCTGCTGATAATAACAAAGAAACTAAGCCTAGACTTGAGCCTGTGCCAGCTGAATTCAAGGAACAAGAAGTGACACCCACCGAGGCGAAAGAAGAAAACAATGCCAATGTGGTAAATTTTCATTCTTTAATCTAAGACGTGTTCAAGTTTTTTCAATTGTCTTCTGGTGGCTAATTCAAGCATCTCCAGATTTCTGCTGGTAAGGTCACAAGTGAAGATGACAAAGGGCAAGGTGCATGCACTCAAGAAAATGGAAGGTTTGCTTTTTACTCAGTCTTGACTTGTTGGCAGCACATAGAATTCAACAGGCTAACACTATGATTCTCATTCTCTTGCTTGTTTGTATGTATCTTTTCGGTAATTTCAGGGATTCTGCTGGAAGAACCTCCTCTTCCAGTGTAAAGATAGAAGTGAGTGACGATAAGTTGAATAGTAAATCCAGTGTTCATGTAGGAACTGAAGCTTGCACACCTAAGCCGACAATGACGTCTCAGAAGGTAGGCCGGGTGACAGATTCCAAAAAGCACCAGACAGCTAAAAAGATAGCTAGTTTGGTTAGGAACCCATCAGCACTGAAGCCTAAAAGTCAGTTGCAGTCATCGCAAGCCAAAAGTATCAAACCATCAAATGTGAAAAGGTCGGTTATTTTCCCGTAGTCTGATTTGTGTTTAGATCTGTTTGAATGCTAATATGCTGATTGTGCTACTCAAAATTTATAGGGACACAAATGTGAAAAACTCTGTTGGGACTCCCAACCTAGCTCAAGATAACCAGGCCATTAAGCGACAGAAGTTGGAAGGAGGAAGAACTAGACAGGTGAATGTTACAACTTCTCTATTTAACTATTGCTGTTTCCTTGGTTTGTTATAATCTTAAAGCATTTTCTTTTTCTTACTTTCAGATACTAAATGTCAAACCTCAGCATTTTCCCCACAAGTCAAAACTTGGTCTTACTAGTGGTACTTCCAACTTATGCGCTTCAACTGCTAACAAAACTAATAAAGAGGACAGAAAGGTTTGCTCTCTCAAACCCTAGAAATAATTGTTAATGTTTTCCCTACTTCAGGATCTCTTAACTCATTTTGACTCTTTTTTCAATCGTAAGGTTTATGTACGGGAACCTGCAAAACCATTTGTTTCAATGGCAGAAATGATGAGGAAGTTCCAATCAAGTACCAAAGACATGTCACTGCCACATGTAAATGACTCCACCTTAAGCAAAATTCTAGTTCTCCTAATTGCTTCATTTCCTATTTTATTTATACTAAAATCCCTTCCATACAAATTTCAGGTTGATGCTGCTTCTAAACTAACATTGACAAGGCCCAAGGAACCCGAATTTGAAACTGCTCAACGGGTTCGCTCAACTAGGGTAAAAAGTACTGCGGAGCTTGAGGAAGAAATGATGGCGAAAATTCCAAAGTTCAAAGCACGACCACTAAATAAGAAGGTAATATTAATAGCATTTGTTTTTCTTTATTATTCACAATTCTCTCCCTCCTCAGATATGATCATTAGGTTACTCAACTGTATTTATCTATTTGCATTTTCCTTTTTGGTTGCAGATTCTCGAAGCTCCAACACTACCCACAATACCGAGAAGTACACCGCAGCCACCAGAATTTAAGGTAATAAACTAGAGGACTAGATTGAGGAATGGATGTTTAAGAAAGAAAAGACGATATTGGACAATTGGACTAATATTTCCTGATTGCTGCAGGAATTCCGTTTGGAGACCATGGCAAGGGCCAATCAGAATGCAGAATCAGCTTCTGTAGCTTCGACAGAAGTGTCCCATCAGGTTTGGTTTAGGGAGTAATATTCTGATAGTTTTTCTTACTTCCGAAACAGTACTTGCTTCATTTGGTTTACTTATATTTCCTTGGATTCATAACAGAATAATCCATGGAAGCCTCATCTGACTACACCTAAAACCCCTGTACTTCATACATCATTGAGGGCCCGTCCCCCCAAGGTGAAAACCTCTTTTGAAATTGAGCAGGAGGAGCTTGAAAAAATTCCTAAATTCAAGGCCAGGCCTTTGAATAAGAAGGTATGAATCCATCTTTTTCGTTCCAATCTTGTTGGTGTCACATTTTACAACCTTAGTATATCTCTAAACAAATATATTTCTTCTTATTTAGATCTTTGAAAGTAAAGGGGAATTGGGGTTGTTCTGTCATGCAAAGAAACATGTAACCAGGCCTCAAGAATTTCATTTTGCAACGGATGAGAGGATTCCGCCGCCTGCCGCTGTTGTTGATTTGTTTGACAAGGTAATCATTTTAAGGAAAGTGTATCTCTAGTTTTCTATCCCTTATCCCCACAAACAAAAAAAATATAGGGTGGCAATTGCAGTTTTTCATAATTCTCTTTTGCAGCTTTCTTTGAATTCAGAACCTTGCCATGACAATCCCGTTGTAAGAAACACTACTCCAAATCCATTCCATCTTCACACGGAGGTGAGCCCTATTAACTTTTTTGATCAATGGGACATTGGGATCAAGATTCATTTGAGTGTTACCTTTATAATGAACTTTGTTCCTGCTATCAGGAAAGAGGGGCCGAGAAGGAGAGGAGATTTGTTATGGAACTCGTGCATAAGCAGTTGGAAGCGGAAAGAGCTAGGATTCCAAAGGCTAACCCATATCCTTATACCACTGACTATCCTGTGGTACGAAAATTAATTAATTTACTTCTAATTTCAGGTATGATAATTTTATAATGAAGATGGTACCATGATAACTATTCATATATACAGATTCCACCAAAACCAGAGCCCAAGCAATGCACTAAACCAGAGCCTTTCCAGTTGGAAAGTCTGATGAGGCATGAGGAGGAAATGCAGAGGGAAATGGATGAAAGGAGGAGGCTAGAGAAAGAAGAAGCCCAGATGAGAATTTTCAAGGCGCAGCCAGTTTTGAAAGAGTAAGCAGCCATTGAACACCTTCCTTGCATTTGTCTCACTGAAGAAATATGAGTGACTCATTCCTTATTCTCATTCAGGGACCCTATTCCAGTTCCAGAGAAAGTGCGCAAACCCCTCACTCAAGTTCAGGAATTTAATCTCCATGTAGATCATCGAGCTGTGGATAGAGCAGATTTTGATCAAAAGGTACCTAAAATTACTATCCAAATTTCCTGGGAACACTTGAAAGACATGGTATTTTCAGTACTGATAAAAAAAAAAAAGTTTATTTACAGATTAAGGAGAAAGAAATGATGTACAAGAGATACAGAGAAGAGAGCGAGGCAGCACGGATGGTATGAATATATACAATTGTTAGTGCTTTGTATTATTCTTGTTGAACAGGCTTTTGTCAATATAAGCTCAATTTTTTAAACTGTTTCCAGGTTGAGGAAGAAAAAGCCTTGAAACAACTGAGAAGGACATTGGTGCCCCATGCAAGACCAGTCCCTAGTTTTGACCATCCTTTCTATCCCCAAAAGTATGAATAATATAATTAATAACCTCTATTTTTTTATTTACTATTTTCCTTTTCTTTTCTCTTTGTTTTTTACAGCCTTCTTTGATAGAGAGAGTGATGATGATATGATGTTGATGTTTTGTAGGTCTTCCAAGGAAATAACGAAAGCAAAGTCACCAAATTTGTGTGTGCTCCAGAGAAAAGAAAGGCGAAAAGTGGTCAGAAGCGTGGCTGATGCAGTTTCGAGTGCCGCCGCTCATATGAGATGATGATAACTCTCGTGAGCTGGAAAAGTTAAGTGTTCAAGAATTCTTGAACCCCTGCATGCAGAGGGCTATACAGGTTTTTAGGTACTCTCTCCACTTTGTTTCAGCGTCTGTTGTTGCCAATATTATGTAATATCATGTAAATTTGTTACCTTGGAAAAAAAATATGTAGTTCCTATTGAACGAACAATTCAATTTTATTTTATGTTTCCGTCTCTAAACTTTCTTAAAGGGTCACACTCGTAGTGTAAAATAGGAAAAAAAGAGGTTTGTGTGAACATTTTCTGAAAGAGAAAAAAACCAATAATTTAATTTTACTACATTTTTTCTTCTTGATAGATTTCATTCATCTCTACTGATTTATTCTTGGAAATTCCCTTCACAATTTTCATGTTAAAAAAAGTCATTTATTTTTGGCTTTATAGAGAACAAATAGATTGATATACAACGAGTATTATGAAACATTGAAATTCTAGAATGAGCAAATGTAACCTTGAATGAGGACGCAAATACTATTTTCCATGTTCCATGTTCCTATTTTTTCTTAATATCTCGAGGATACACTTACTCAAAAAATTTCTTTAAAATTTGCACTTCAAATGAAAAATTTGTTTTTCTAAAATAAAAATTATTAGAACTTAAAGAAGAGAAATGAGAACAACAAAGATAGACTCCGATAATTAAAGTGTACAATATTCTTATTTATAGAAAAAGAGTGTGAACTTTACAAGTCTTTCTACTTTTACATTAACAACAATAAAGTTAATTTATCATTTGTAACTCTTGTTTCTTGAGTTCTTGTAACTCTTGTCTCAATACGCCCCCGCAAACCCAACAGTAGATGACATACGTTGAGATTTGATCTTGAACATCAAAGGGATGAGAAATGACTTCTATGGTCTGAATTGAAACATAGGCTGCTATGATCGAAATTTGGACTTTGGCGACTCTTGGCCGGCATTAGTTACTTTGACCAAGATTTGACATCAGCAATCTTTTGGCCGATATCGGCTATTAGGGCCAGAATGGGCCTAAAATTTACCACATGAGCCAAACATATGCCACTTTGGGCTTTTTCTTCTTTTTTTTTCCTTCTTTTTTCTTTTTTGTTTAAGAAAAATTCTAGGCTTACAAACAAATTTTACAAAAATTGAATTTATCTTATTTCCAATCATATTATGCCACATTATATTGTAAAATTTGTTTGTAAGCCTAGCACCCCTCATTATTTAAATGTTACATAACATAAATCAAAACTGCAACATCAAAATGGCTAAACTCAAAAAATAAATTATTGTGAAACGGCCAATCTATGGGCTTCAGCTGGTGGCACATAGATCTATGATGGAGTGTTCACCGGAGCTTCAGAGACCACAAACTGTTCAAGGTGGTCGAAGAAGGCGCAGGAGCTTTGCGATGGGTTCTCTTCGTGTGAGCTTTGCGATGGGTTCTCTTCGTGTGGATATGGTGATTTCTTCTTGTTGCACTAGGAGCTTTCTCCGTGCTGCTCAAGGGTATCATGATACCCCAGTAGATGAACAAAAAAGCAATTTGAAAGAGAAACCATCGTTAATGCTATTCATGCCAAACGTGAAATTTTTTTTTTTTTTTTAAGATGTGGCATGTGGGGGGAGAGATTGTCAAAGAGTATGAAGAGAGAAGAAAAAAAAAAAAAAAAAATCACAGGATCGAAAATTGGCATTAGCTCTGATACCATATTAAAACTTATAATTTAGATAAAGGAAATCAGAACAAGAAAGAAAGACTCCGAGAATTAAGGTGGTTTAGCCTACGTCCACATATCAAAGCCTTTTGATGGCTATATTTTTTCTTGATGTTTTTGATTGTGTACAATACTCTTATTTATAGAGAAAGAGTATGAACTTTACAAGTTTTTTTTACTTTTATATTAACAACAATAAAGTTAATTTATCACTTATAACTCTTGTCTCTTGAGTTCTTGTAACTCTTAACTCTTATGTGCCAGTAGTTCATCTATTTGGCCATTGTCACAGCAGAGAGCGAATTGCTTGGCCAACGGTTTTTCAGTAAAATTATTGGGGTCTATCTTTTGGGCTTTAAAGGTGACAATTCGTGTTCTAACTTGATTTATTTAATAAATGAGTCAGATCTTTCAACCCTAACCCGTTAATATTTGTTTTAAGTTCATGAGGCAAAACGAAAATTAGCTACCAACTAGTTTGTAGCAAATTGGTACAAACCAATCAAATAAATTAATATTGATCTCATTTAGTCGGCGTTAGAGACATTTAGGATAATAATAGGAACAGTTATTTCATATATTTTGATATTGAAAATCAAATTTTTGAGCAATGATCATTCGTTCTAAGTGAACTAGAAATTTCTTTTTCTAATTATCAGAATCTTAGTTATTTGAATAGTGCATCCGATCCCACTAATCCTTACATATATATGATACTAAATATAGTTGGAAAAAACCACATTAATAAATTGCCACATGTCCTTAAACATGAGAAAATCATATATTTTTTTAATATAAAGTGCTTCTCACATGCTTTATAAACACGTCACCTTAGACAGGTTTGTAGCAAAATTTGAAGCTAATTTTTATCAGAAATATTGTATGTCGGGTTTAAGTCATGTCAAAAATTGCAATAAAAGCTTGTCACAAAAAAAAGATTTGAAAAAACATTCGAGACTCACCAAAGGTCATATGCCAGTGAGGGAAAGCTTCGGTGGCCCTTAAAAGCCCCTTCCTAACAACATAGTGAATGATAATCATATATATATATAAAAGCCGAGTTTTGACGTAGGGAATGCTTAGAATTGCGACATGTGTCCTCCTAACTCCATCTCCCACGTCTCTCTCTCTCTCCCTCTATCTCAACTTAAATGTCTTAAACTAATTCTATGGTTTAACACATTTAATTAATTGTGTTAACTCTCACTCTCCCATAATTTGTGTTTCAACCGTTTTTTTTTTCTCTTTCTCTCTCTCCCTCTATCTCTACTTGAATGTCTTAAACTAATTCTATGGTTTAAGACAATTAATTGTGCTAACTCTCACTCTCCCATAATTTGTGTTTCAATCGTTTTTTTTTTTTAATTAATTGTGCTAACTCACTCCCATAATTTGTGTTTCAATCGTTTTTTGTCAATCTCTCTCTCTCTCTCTCCATCTATCTCCACTTAATTGTCTTAAATCTCTCTCCCATAATTTTATATTTGAATTCTTTTTCTTTTTTTTTTTAATTAATTTTGCTAACTCTCACTCTCCCATAATCTCTTTCTGTCCCATAATTTATGTTTCAACCGTTTTTTTTTAATATAATTTTATGTTTGAACCTTTTCTTTTCTCTCTCTAAATTAATTATATGGTTTAAGTGTCTTAACTATTTCTGTCTCCCATAATTTTGTCTGTCTCTCTCTCCCTCTATCTCCACTTAAATGTCTTAAATCTTTCTCCCATAATTTTATATCTGAATTATTATTATTTTTTTTTTCATTAATTGTGCTAACTCTCACTCTCCCATAATCTCTGTCTCTCTCCCATAATTTATGTTTCAACCGTTTTTTTTTTAATATAATTTTATGTTTGAACCTTTTATTTTCTCTCTCTAAACTAATATATGGTTTAAGTGTTTTAACTATTTCTTTCTCCCATAATTTTGTCTTTCTCTCTCTCTCTCTCTCTCTCCCTCTATCTCCACTTAAGTGTCTTAAATCTTTCTCCCATAATTTTATATCTAAATTCATTTTTTTTTTAATTAATTGTACTAACTCTCACTCTCCCATAAAAGCCGAGTTTTGACGTAGGGAGTGCTTAGAATTGCGACACGTATCCTCCTAACTCCTTTCATATTTATATATATATAAAAGCCAAGTTTTGACGTAGGGAATGCTTAGAATTGCGACACGTGTCCTCCTAACTCCTTTCATATATATATATAAAAGCCGAGTTTTGACGTAGGGAATGCTTAGAATTGCGAACGTGTCCTCCTA
>NC_081545.1:10653162-10658686 GCF_901000735.1 Corylus avellana | reverse complement strand
TTTAATTGTGCTAACTCTCTCCCATAATTTGTGTTTCAATCGTTTTTTGTCAATCTTTCTCTCTCTCTCCCTCTATCTCCACTTAATTGTCTTAAATCTCTCTCCCATAATTTTATATTTGAATTCTTTTTCTTTTTCTTTTTTTAATTAATTTTGCTAACTCTCACTCTCCCATAATCTCTTTCTCTCCCATAATTTATGTTTTAACCGTTTTTTTTTTTAATACAATTTTATGTTTGAACCTTTTCTTTTCTCTCTCTAAACTAATTATATGATTTAAGTGTCTTAACTATTTCTGTCTCCCATAATTTTGTCTGTCTCTCTCTCCCTCTATCTCCATTTAAATGTCTTAAATCTTTCTCCCATAATTTTATATCTGAATTCTTTTTTTTTTTTTTTAATTAATTGTGCTAACTCCCACTCTCCCATAATCTCTCTCTCTCTCTCTCCCATAATTTATGTTTCAACCGTTTTTTTTTTAATATAATTTTATGTTTGAACATTTTCTTTTCTCTCTCTAAACTAATTATATGGTTTAAGTGTCTTAACTATTTCTCTCTCCCATAATTTTCTCTCTCTCTCTCTCTCCCTCTATCTCCACTTAATTGTCTTAAATCTCTCTCCCATAATTTTATATCTGAATTCATTTTTTTTTTTAATTAATTGTGATAACTCTCACTCTCCCATAATCTCTCTCTCTCTCCCATAATTTATGTTTCAACCGTTTTTTTTTTAAAATATAATTTTATGTTTGAACCTTTTATTTTCTCTCTCTAAACTAATTATATGGTTTAAGTGTCTTAACTATTTCTTTCTCCCATAATTTTGTCTCTCTCTCTCTCTCCCTCTATCTCCACTTAAATGTCTTAAATCTCTCTCCCATAATTTTATATCTGAATTCATTTTTGTTTAATTAATTGTGCTAACTCTCACTCTCCCATAAAAGCCGAGTTTTGACGTAGGGAGTGCTTTGAATTGTGACACGTGTCCTCCTAACTCCTTTTTTTTTTGGTCTTAACTCTCTCTCCCATAAATCCGTAGGTCTCTCTCTCTCTCCCTCTATCTTCACTTAAATGTCTTAAATCTCTCACTCTCTCTCTCCCATAATTTATGTTTGAACCGATTTTTTGATTTTTTATTTATAATGCATTGAATTGTCTTAATGATGAAAACAAAAGGTTTTCAAATTCTCTGTTTCTCCCTCTTTATTTAATTTTCTTTTTATCTTCTCTTGCTTTATGTTTATATCTCAATGTGAGATATATTATCATATATATTCATCATCATATATAAAAGCCGAGTTTTGGCTCGGAGAGAACGTAGAATTGCGACACGTGTCCTGAACTTTTTTTTTTTTTGTCTTAACTCTCTCTCCCACAAATCCGTAGGTCTCTCTCTCTCTCCCTCTATCTGCACTTAAATGTCTTAAATCTTTCTCTCTCCCATAATTTATGTTTGAACCGATTTTTTTTTTTTTTTTATTTGTAATGCATTGAATTGTCTTAATGAAGAAAACAAAAGGTTTTCAAATTCTCAATCTCTTTCTTATAGAGTTTGAGAATGAGTGGGACAAATGGCGAATTCTGGAGGGACGACCATGGAATTTCGATGGAGATCTTGTGTCTTTGGAGGATTTTGATGGAACAACTCCACCCGCTCAATTGGAGTTTGAAAAGGTAGCCTTTTGGGTGCGTATGTTCAACTTACCGCTAGCATGTATGAGCAAAGAGATGGGAGAGCGCATAGGAGCATCGGTTGGTAAGGTGGAGGAAGTAGAAGTTGATGAAAATGATGTCGAATGGGGAGAATACCTACGGGTTCGTATCACATTGGATCTGTCAAAACCACTCTCAAGGGGTAGGTTCTTGAAGCTACGTGACAAATCTATATGGATATCTTTTCAATACGAAAAGATACCTCGGTTTTGTTTTGATTGTGGGATAATTCGTCATGGGGCCCAAGGGTGTCAGAAATCAAGAGGTAGAAGACCAAGAGCGAACGGAGCTGATACAGAGTTTGGCCTAAGTCTACGTGCGCCTCCCTCGAGCAGCAGAAGTGGACGAGGTAGAGGACGAGGTTGGGGGAGCTTTCATGGAGAGAAAAGAGGCCCTACAAATTCCTCCAGTGCTGTTAGCACCGAATCTCAAACCAGGAAGGAGAATGAGCAAGGGGACAACAACGGAGGGGAGGATGACGGTGCTGGATCTACTGACACTTCGCCAGCGCCGGCAAGGGGTCGGGAGGGAACGTTGGGACAAGCCAAACATCCGTTACTTCCCAAACAGAGCAGCGCCAATACCGGAAGTCAAAAGAGGAAAGAAGAGGAAGATTTGGGTAGGGGGAGAAGGAAAGCGGAAATCAGGGGAGCAAATTTTATGGGGAATATGGCAGCTGGCGATGAGCAAAATACTATGAGAGTTAATGCTGATACGGTGCACAAAAATAGCAACGAACAGATCCTGGCAAATAAGGAAAAAAACATTTATGTTGGTCAATGGGACACCATTAAGGAAAGGATGATTTGGCAGGTTATGAGTAATGAAGTTGAAGTGGACGGTTCACAAAAACAGAGTAAAGGCGCCCATCACTCGGTGGATTGCTCTACACCTATTTGTCGGTCACAAGGGGGTGGCCAACACGTGGGGTCAGGTAGCAAAGGGGCCAGCTATAACAAGAGAATTATGACTCCCAATCAGCATACAACACTCGGCACGAAAACCTGCATGGCCAAAAGTAAGAACAAGGAAAGTATTACGGGGAATGGGGAATTAACAGGTAAAAGGAAAGCACTACACTTTTCCTATGATGATGCTCGAGAGGAAGGGAAGAGAAACAAGAGTGGAGGAAAGATGCAGGAAGTATGGAGTGAAGACACGGTGGAGGCTGTTCAACAGCCCCACCATCACCAATGAGTTGCTTAAGTTGGAACTGCCGAGGGCTTGGGAACCCTCGGGCAGTTCGGGACCTCCACCAGATGGTGAGAGAAAAGAGACCCGATTTGGTTTTCCTTATGGAAACCAAAATGCATAATAAAAACTTAGATTTTATGAGAATAAAGTTGCGGTATGATAACATTTTTGTGGTGGATAGCGTTGGAAAAAGTGGTGGTTTACTATTGATGTGGAGAGATGAGATTCGGGTAGTTATCCAAAACTATAGTAGACGTCACATTAATGCTCTTGTCACTGTTGGAAGGGAAGGCTTGGAGTGGAAATTCTCGGGCTTCTATGGGCATCCGGAGACTGCAAAAAGAAAAGAATCTTGGGCCCTACTTCGTCATTTGGCTGCTATGACACCCACTCCATGGTTGTGTATGGGAGATTTCAACGAAATACTTAATTCATCCGAGAAGTGGGGGGCTGCCTCTAGAGCGAATGGTCAGATGGAGGCTTTTCAACGAGCAGTAGAAGACTGCCAGCTGTGCGATTTGGGTTTTAAAGGACCCAAATTCACTTGGAACAATGGGAGAGATGGGGGAGCTTTCACTAAGGAAAGGCTGGATAGAGCGTTTGCTAACACCGAATGGAGATCTTTTTATGACAATATGGAGGTCCAAGTTTTGGCAAGTTGCAGTTCTGACCATCACCCTATACTTGTTGTGCTCAATAAGAAGACGGCGGAAGGAAGGAAGGACTCTAGGCTCTTTCGCATTGAAGATAGTTGGTTGAAGAGGGAAGAATTCCAAGGGGTGGTTCGTAAGGCATGGAAAGCAAAGCCGAGAAGGGACAACCATTGGGAAATGATCCAAGGTAAATTGAAGTCATGTAAAAGAATGATACAAATATGGGTGAAAAAGAACGTAAAAGCTACCACTCGGCTGATTAAGGAAAAGACTAAAGAACTAGAGGACATACAGAGGGATCAAGAAGATGATGGGGGAAAAAAGGAGAAAGTCCTCAAGAGTGTCATTAATGAACTGTTAGAACAAGAAGAACTACCTTGGAAACAAAGGGCGAAAGAGGAATGGTTACGACAAGGGGATAGGAACACGAAGTATTTCCACGCATGTGCCACACAACGGAAGAGACAAAACACCATCGAACACATTCGGGATGTAGAAGGGACGCTGTGTACCACTAGTACTGCTATAGAAGATGCTTTTGTAAGTTTCTATAAGGAGTTATATACCACAGCTGGGTCAGAAAATATTGAGATGTGCACGGGTGCTATTGGCAGAAAGGTGTCGACAGCAATGAATGAAAATCTGGTGGCTGATTTCACCAAGGAGGAAATCAAACTCGCTTTGGATCAAATGGCCCCTTCAAAAGCTCCAGGCCCGGATGGGTTCACAGCTGGTTTCTATCAAAAACATTGGGACACGGTGGGTCCCGAGGTATGTGATGTCGCCCTACATTTTTTTAATACCTCATGTATGCATGGTTCGGTTAATGCTACTAATATTGCCTTGATTCCTAAGTGTAAAAACCCGAACAATGTTGCTGAATTTAGGCCTATAAGCCTTTGTAACGTGTTGTATAAGATTATCTCGAAAGTAATGGCTAATAGGCTTAAAGTAATCATGCCTCTAATCATATCCCCGAATCAGAGTGCTTTCCTTTCAGGGCGGTTAATCACTGACAACATTCTAGCAGCTTACGAAACTATGCATACAATGCACACTAGAATGTGGAGCAAGGTGGGTTTCATGGGGATAAAACTTGATATGAGCAAGGCTTATGACCGGGTGGAGTGGCGGTTCTTGGAAGAGGTAATGGCAAAACTGGGGTTTGACGCAGGTTGGATCAAATTGATCATGGCATGCATTAGCTCAGTCACCTATTCCATTGTGGTGAATGGGAAACCAGTGGGCAATATCACACCGACTAGAGGATTGAGGCAGGGTGATCCCCTATCACCCTATATGTTTCTATTGTGTGCCGAGGCCTTGAGTGCAATGCTGTCCCATGCGGAGAGTACGGGAGTCATCACAGGGGTCCCAACATCAAAGAAGGGGCCGCGACTAAGCCACCTATTCTTTGCGGACGATAGCTTGCTATTTTGCAAGGCTAATTCGGTGGAGTGGAGACGCCTCACTAAGATCTTGGATAAATATGAGAAAGCCTCCGGATAGAAATTAAACAAGGATAAGACATCGATCTTTTTCTCACGCAACACTGCTGAGGCCAAAAGAGAGGAGATTACTCGGTTATCGGGGTTACAAGCAACGGACAAATATGAAAAATATCTGGGGCTCCCAACATTGATAGGGAGGTCAAGATCCAAAGCGTTCAAGGGCATCAAGGAAAAAGTGTGGAAACGAATCAATGATTGGAAGATTAGTTTCCTATCACAAGCTGGGAAGGAAATTCTGATAAAGGCAGTGGTTCAAGCAATACCAACATACTGTATGAGTGTGTTTTTACTTCCTACTTCATTGTGCAAAGAGTTAAATAGCCTCATGCAACGATTCTGGTGGGGTCACAAGGAAAACACATCCAAGATTCATTGGATGAGTTGGGAGAGACTGGGTGTCGCGAAAGCAAAAGGGGGCATGGGATTCAGAGATTTGACAATGTTTAATCAA
>NC_081545.1:10651485-10653062 GCF_901000735.1 Corylus avellana | reverse complement strand
CTTGCTATGATTTCATTTTCTTTTTTTCATCACCATTAATGTTGCCGTCGTTGTCATTTTTCATTTTTTTTTTCAAATTTATTACATTATATTAAATTACTAATTATCTAAAAAATTTAAAATTATAGGAAAAAAATTGTAGACTTAATCACTTAAATTAATGTTTGAACACTTCTTCTTATGTGTGGATTCAAATTCTCGCTCAATAAGTGAAGCACAATCAAAATCCTAGAGAGTGCATCACAGAGAGAGAATAGCAGAGTGGAGGGAGGGAGTTACGACTCCCTCCTCCCCACCCCCTTTCTCTTTCCCCCTTCCCCCTCTCTTTTCCCACCTCTATCACAAATCGATCGGGTGCGTTTGTCAATGGTCTTCGGGGTGCTTTTTAGCGGTGCATGGCTGGCCGGCGGTGGCGCGTGGAACATGTGATTGTGTTTTGAGTTTTTGTTATTGTATTTTCGTTATTTTTAAATAAGAATGTATTATTTCGAGTTCTACTTTTAGTAGCAATCTATGGAGTGAAGTTTTATTTGTTTTCTTAGGTTTTGTTTTCACGAATCCTTAAGAATAACGGAATTAGTTTCCGGTCGGTCTTTTGTTTTTTTTGTTTTGGGAATAAACCATAGACTGATGACAGATGAATTATTAAGTATAAAGAAGAATTGTCACTATGGTAAAGATAGCGAAGGGGATTGTGATTGATAAAGTATTAGTAGCGGAGATAAAAAAAATCAGGGAATCAAGGACCTTGTATTGGATAGAGACGTGATTCGACTGAATTTGCTGTAAATCTGAAACTGATTGAGACGTTGATTTTTCATAGATATTGTCTTATAATAGCCTGAGAAGCTATTGTATATGTCATAGATAATGTTAGAGTTGGGAAGATTACAAATTATATCTTTGGCATTGTACGGATCATTTTGCTCAATTTGATTGTTATATCAATGAGGAGATAATTTGTTCAAAAATAAATAAATAAATAAATAAGTGAAACACAATCCGTAAAATATTAATATGGAAAAAATGCACTTTACCCCCCTAAAATTTGATACATTTTTCAATTTGAACCCCAATGTTTAAAAATTTGCAATGTACCCTCTTGAAGTTTCAAAATTTTTTAATTCGAAACATTCGTTAGTCATTGCTGTCTAAGAAGACAGAAAGTCCATCACGTGAGACGCACGTGATATTTTTAGTTTTTTTTTTTTTTTTTCATGTTTGCCCCCAACCCACTGTGTGAAATGTCCACATTGCCGAAAGTCATGGCGTTTCGCACCGAGACTTGAAGCCTGAAAGCCTCCTTCTTGATGATAACGAGGACTTGAAAGTTTCCGATTTCGACTTGTCGGTGTTGTTGGAGCAGCTTTGAAATGACGGGTTGCTCCACACGCAATGTGGCACGCCGGCATATGTGGTGCCGGAGGTGTTGAGGAAAAATGGGAATGATGGAGCCAAGGTTGATATCTAGTCATGTGGAGTAATTCTCTTCGTTTTGCTTGCTGGATATCTTCTATTTTAAGCTGATAACCTCATGAAAATGTACATGAAGGTTTTCAAGGCTGAATTCGAGTTTC
>NC_081545.1:10627645-10651385 GCF_901000735.1 Corylus avellana | reverse complement strand
ATATTATTTATTCAAATTGAATATTTTTCTTTTGTAAATTTCACATTGAATTCGGAAATGATAGTGAAAGAGTTTCCTATCATTATGCCTCCTGGGCATGAGGATAAACTGCTTAGCCCGTCAGGGGTAAAAGCTCCTGAATTACCTGGTAACTGGTTCTGGAGGGTGGGGTCATTTACCCGTAGGAGTTTAATTAACGGTGAGGATTGTTGTACAGTATACGTTTGCGACGTGCAAATAATCTGAGTAAAATTCTCTTACGTTATCAAAAAAAAAAAAAAAAAGAGTTTCCTATCATTATTTTTATTTGTTTACATGCTTAATTAATGGATGACATTGGTTTTTAAGGTTTCAATGGAATCGGGAAACGTATACAGTAGAAAAAAGACAATTCTTTCAATTATATTAAAATTTTATTTTTAGTTTTTTATTTTATCTTTATTTAATGTATTTATGTTCTTCCATTGTTATCCCTTAAATTTTCTACTAATTTATATATTATTTATTCAAATTGAATATTTTTCTTTTGTAAATTTCACATTGAATTAGGAAATGATAGTGAAAGTTTCCTATCATTATTTTTGGTACGGTGTATGATACATTTTTAGATTATCTCAATGTTCATTGTGTAGATTTTTTCGTCTTTGTTTTCTTGTATGTCTTAAAATTAGTTTCATTTACTTTATATATGTGAAGGATGGTTGTTAAAAAAAAAAGTGGTTATGTTCTTCCATTTTTTTCCCTTAAATTTTATACTAATTTATATATTATTTATTCAAATTGATTAGTTTTCTTTTGTAAATTTCACGTTGATTTAAGGGAAATGATAGTGAAAAAGTTTCCTATCATTATTTTTGGTACGATGTATAATTAGATTATGTCAATATTCCTGCCAGTGTTTTTTTATCTCTTTCATTTTTAAAAAGAAAAATTAAACTACCAACATTTTTTTGTTTACAAAATTAGTAAACATAACTGTAATAAAATATCAATATGCTCATATATTTTAGAACACTTATTTATTTTTGTTCGTGTAATAGAAAAATTTCTCAAAAAAATTGTTTATGAGGAGAAAGTTCAACTCCTAAAGACAAAAGTTTACCATAATGGATTGTGTAATGGAGGAGAAATGGTGTCATTGTTGGAATATAATGATTAATCAATCATTTTGTATAATTGATTAATCAATGTTTTTATTTTGAATTTTTTTCCTTTATGTTTCGTTTTAAACTACATATATGGGAACAAATATTTAATATGTTCTAGTTTATAAGAACTAAAATCTATGAATTTTTAAATTTATTAAATATGTATTAAGTAAAACTATGGTTTAAAAGGATCTTATGAATATTTGTCATTTTTGGTAGCTAATTAGTTTATTAAGAGAAGAAAATAAAAATTGTTGTTGATAATCTTTTAAAGACTTTTTGAGTAAATTACAAAATTAAAAAAAACCCGGCGCGTAGCGCGGGCTCTAAGCTAGTTATTAATAAACAAAGACACAACAAAACGTCTCAAAATTTGTGGTCAGACGAACCCACCGATATAAAAATATATATATATTAAAAAAAAAAATGGAAATGAAACACTATCTAATATGCAGGTACATCAAACTGTTTTCTTTTGCATTCTTATGGTTAACTTATTACTTCACACTATAGATTTACATCATCAACAATGCAATAGGAAAAATGCTTCAATTAGGTTCAATTCCATCCTGTGACCTCTCCTTGACCATCATCTACTGAGCTCTCTTTATCAACAGCAAGTGCAATGAATTTTGATTTTCTCTAGAATGCCAATGGCAAGTTGTATGAATTTTAACCAATCTCCTTCCGTCGGTATACCAAAACCTGAAAGAGCAAAAAAAATATAATTTCAGCGACTATATAAATGATCGACGGAAAGGAATTCTGTATCAATCTGCAGAAAAATTAGCTGGAGTCGTTAGAAAATGGAGTCCTAATCTCTTTGTAAAAGAACATGAAGAATTTACAATTTTTTGAAAAGCATATGAATATATATAAATGAGTTTAGCTCAGTATTTCGTAAAGCAGAGTCAATGTGAGAATATGAAAATGGTTACTCACCAAATGGTTCCTGGCGGAAATGCAGTTGGCTTTAAGCCCTGCCAAAGTTTCTCGCTCTTCCAAAATCTGCAGCTGGTCCTTACATGGATCAACCAGCATGGGCACACAATCTGCATCATCTGCATCTTCCAAAATGTGATTGGCTTTAAGCCCGCTGGCCTCTTGCACTTTTAGAGCTAATATTTCAATTTCTTCAGCTTCCAAAGGCGTTTGGCGAGCAATGTACTGTATCATATGCATTAAAAAATTAGACAAGCACCACAAAAGTTAGAGAGAGGCTGCTGAAATGTGACAAAGAAAACGAGAATTATGCTAACATTGTCATGTGAAAAAAGCGTTTAGAAGTGTCATATCAGAAGTTATCCTTGTAATTTAGAAAACATTTTATAATCTAGCTCACGCTTGGCAAATCACCAAAAAATAAATAAAAAACCAGAAGTCTCAGAAGTGCATGGTTGGGGTTAGTCAGCTATAAGCCATGAATTGCTTTGTGGCAAGTTTTGAACTCCCTCAACTAATGATGTGACAGCTGCAAAGGCATCTGCCTAATCATGGTGCTACTGCTTGCCAATCATCTGTTATTGTTGTGTTTACTGTTTTCTCCAAGTTCCCTGTTTGGGTAGGATGGGCCAGGCTAATTTATATCTATGTATATTGATAGAGAGGGTCTAACTCAAGTCAAGTGTATCTTGGACCTAAATGTATCCCACTAAGCCTAGGCAAAGCAGGAGTAATGTCAGGTTTTACCTGCTTTACATGAGTCACTACTTTGTTCGAGGTGGTATACTATTACAATTACAGAATGCATGACATCGAAATGAAATTTGGCATGTATAGCAAACTTGACAAAAAGCAATTTCTCTGATATAAATGGTAGGGCTTTTGATGGAGTTTTCTTGGTATGCGATCAAGTCCTTAGTTCAGAGACCATTATATGATTGGATGACTGCTTTAGGCGGTATCTATTCCATGTTTTGTCATGATTTTTTAGATCTTCTCAACAGTAAATTGCAATTCTTAAAGAGTTGTTCCAATATACTTGCTGTATATTAGAGCTTCTTCCTTTATCTAATAAAGTTCTTTTATTTATTAAAAAAATAAAGGAGGTTGCTTCATTTTCAAGAATTATGTCTCATCTTCAAGTAGAAAAGTTTTATAGGATCATCACAGAATTTCCCTTTTACAAAATGTAAGGTACTGAGACAGAAATCTTACTTCACATAGGTGTTTAACAGACAAACTTGGTCGACAGCATAGGTGTGGCTGCTGCAAACATGGTGTACTTTGTTTGTCCAAAGAAATAAGCATGAGATGAACATCTAGCTGCAAACAAAGAAGAGCTTTAATAAAGGATGTGAAACTACAAGAAAAAAGTAATAGCAGCCCAAATTGGGTCATTACGTGCTCAGTTGAAAGCCAGTGACTTCACAAAATTTTATTTTATCATTCCCTGGATGTATTGTTTAGCCATGGGTGGAACTTGACACCCATGGACCTGTACATGACTCAAACATACAGTGCAACAGACCCATCTCTACCTCATCGTTGTTTTCCTCTAAGCTCCGGAGATAATCAACCAACTTGGACAAGCGAGTATTTTGGGAACTTTTACTGTTGCAACCACTAGAATTGCCATGCCTTGTGTGACTCCGGGTACCAGCCCGGCCCCAAGCAAGCAGTTCAGGGTTCCAAACGAGCCCAGGAGATATTCCTCTGTTTTCTCTGCTGACTTCCAAATCATTTTCAATGCATCCAACATCTGAATTGGCTGCTGATGAAGAAGGCTGGGCAGACCGGGTTCCTGCTCGTCTCTTGCGCCTTCTTTGTCTGACTTCTGTACATCTTTCATCAGCAGAAGATGAATCTTTATTGTAATTTTCATCCTCATTGTCCTCAGATCCTTGAAGTTCATTGCCTCGGCAGTTTCGTCTCCTTGGATGAGTAATCCGATTATTACGCTGCGATCTTGTCATAAATGGACTTGCTGCATCTCTACCCAGTGTGCGTCTTTTAACTAAAGCTTCTGATTGTCGTTGAACAATTTGGGCAATTGAGGCTTGAATCTGTTCAACAACGCATTAGAACACATTGATAACAAAATTATGTACTAATCCACCGATCCTCAAACAACAGGATGCCTTTTGGAGTACATTTGTCTGTTAACATACGCTTAAAAGTAAAATCACATTGTCAGAAAGTGAGATGAACAAAGAAAATGTCAAGCAGTGAGCAATAAATGTTTGGCATGGTCAGTGTCTACAATTTATATAAGGAATATCTAATTGTAGACACTGACCTTGCCAAACATTTATTGCTCACTGAGAGAGAGAGAGAGAGAATAAGGGCAAGGTTTTTAATGAGTCGAGCATCCATGTTACAAGGAGAACTACTCTTGTGATCCAAAACTGATATTCTCATCAATAATTCTATGAGTATGATCAATGTGGTGACCCCATTTAGATATATAGACATGGTTGTGTGGGCCCATAAGCTATCCACACAAAATCTGCAATAAGTACTTTTTCCTCAATTTAATATTATTGATCTGCAACATGTACGAAAGCAGGGCAGTAATAATAAATGCACATGCATCTGCAAGCAAGATGCAGATATACATTCACCAAGGAATCTGACCTGCTTATTGCGCGTCTTCTCCTCTTCATGAAATGCTAATTCCTGTGATTAGATACTAAGCAAGTTACTGCTTGATTTGGGGAGAGAACAAGAAAAAAAAAATCTATCAGATACATTCAACCACAAAGTCAAACTATAAGCTGGTACCTCCTCTTCATACTTCTCAATATCTGGATACAAAGCTGCAATGAGGGTATCATACTTTGGATCATCTCTCAAAGAACGTCGACTGGCACAATGTGTGCGGCAAGCAGGACACTCATTATTTCTGAAAAATAAGCACCAATTTAAACAATACTATCTCTAACTTACATTTAAATGTACAGTTATTTACTAAAGGAAACCAAAAGAGTCATGTCAAGTAAATCCGGATGCTATTACTACCATGAATCAAATAAAGATGATACTTACCCCAGTCGCATTGATTTGTCAATGCATTCCCGGCAAAAGCGGTGAAGGCATTCCATTACAGTACGTGTTTTCTTAATAATTCCTGTGCAGGCAACAGACATGATTAATGTTTCTTTTACCAGATTAAAAAAATAATCACGGATGATAAAAAGAAAGTATAATTTGGCATATAAGGATATAATCAGCTGTAGAATCATGGTTTCCTTCTTTAACAAAACCTAGGACTGGCTGCTCAACCAGAATATAGTGTGCAAATGAGTAAGGAAAAAAAATGTTCATATAGCTGCTGAACTTCAATCAGAACTTCTATAACAAAAGGGACTCCAAAAATCAATATACGAATAGCATTAAATAAGTTATAACAGAAATCCGTGTGAATATGAAGTTAAATTAGCATACCCTTTTAACCTAGAGAAACTCCTCGTTCTATGTATTTTCCTTTTTTCTTCAGTCTCCTTTTCCTTTCTTTCAATTTATGCAAACTTAAAATCTATCTCATCAGACTGGCACTTTGAGCTTGGCGTGGATGAATAGAATTTCAGAAGCAGGTCCATTTTATACATATTTTGAATAACAGAAAATAAGCAAGATTCAGGAATAGAACTATGCACATTATGGATATGACCAATCACTACTGAGAGCACATTCCCTCATGAATTCAATGTGAAATTTAAACAAGTGGTCAGATGCTACCACATTTCTATGAAAGACTGACCTCATTTAAGTTCGACGACTCTAACATGAATCTTCTGAAAGCTGCTTAAGTAAAAGGAATTTGTTTTAAAGATCCAACACAAAATTCTCACAAATTTTAATTATCTGGAGTTGAATGCTCCTGTTTCTTAAATTATTTAATAAAATTAGTGAATTTGACAAGGAAGAAAAATCTTATGAGAAAGGTCTTCGTGAATTATTATTCTGTCAATCTCCTCCAGAAAAATTGAGAAACTACATTCTTCTGTTAATTCTTCTCTGAAAGACCAAGAAAGGTCTTTTTTTCTTTATTCTGCTCTAGATAGCAGTTTTGCCTCTTAGCCTTGTTTCAAGTTTTCTTTGTCACTCAAGTTGCTCAATATTCACTATAGCAAGGGAAAGAAAAAAACTACACTACCCAATTTGTGTCCAGAAAAAAAAAACAAAGATCTACAGTAATGAAATAAATAAGTAAAAGCATGAGCAAAGGAGTAAGACTGCCATTCTGTCTTTACACACCGACCAACCAGAGCTGATCAGTGGCTGTGGCTGTGGCTGTGGCTGTGGCTGCTTCCAAGTGGGTGCAGGCGCAGGTATTTGTCAGGTTTTGTGTGTTCCATGTGTTTTGAGCCAGTCCAGGCAATCATAAAACTTTTCAGTTAAAAGGGTCTCTTCGTTGAAATTTTATACATAAATATAATTAATAAAAGGAACAGTTTTCAAATTTTGTTCAAGGCGACTACATTTCAATATGTCGAAAACCACCACCTTAAACATTCCTCAATCTCTTAGACCTGAAAAATAAAGTTTAATACATACTTCTAAAAAGTAATTATATACTGAACTTCACATGATGTTAAGAACCTCACAATTATGAGTCAGATTTCCTCCTGAATTATCCACCTGACGTGGTTATTAAAAATTCCAATTGAAAAAGAAAAAAGTATAATTAGCCAATAATAATAATAATAATAAGAAGAGAAAAGTCCATTTCTAGATTGATATTGTTTTTAACTTGATTAAAATTCAAAAAAAATAAAAAATAAAAAACTAACAGATTTGAAAATGGGTGAAGAGATATGAGAAAGAAGTCCAAATCATGAGTCTACCTTTCAAAATTGTTTATGGATGACTTATGCTTGGGAGTTCTCCCTTGTACACTGCCTATTTACCTGGGATGACCCACCAAACACTGCTTCTTTCAAGTTCGTTTTTAGGTGGCTATATGCTTTAAAGAATAATCTATAGTTTTCATTCTCTTTTTTAAGGGTCTCCCTTGCATACTTCCCATGTACTTGGGATGCACCCCTCTCTGCTTTACCATACAAATTTACTACTCAAAATCAAAGCACAAGGTGGCATCAGAGATTGAAGGAAAAGCCAATGGCCTTTGGAATAAATGGCATCTCCACCCACCATAAGAATTGAGTGGTAATGTTGCGAGTTCAAGTTCCATGGGGTGCCTAAGTTATTGACCTATCAAAAAATAAACTAGAAGTAAAAGAGAATCTAGTTTCTCCAAACATCAGGCTAAGCATAACTAAGGTATGCAGCACAAAGTCAACTGGAGGGTGGCTCGGGGAGAAGAATAAGCGCACCTAGTCTTTCAACTGGAATGGGATACAAATTCATATCAAATTTAGAATCAGTTCATCATTACATCTAACTAAATAGAGTAAGTCAAATTCTAGCACCATAAATTTAGTTACAATCTCCCTCAACTTTTCTGTTCTGCCAAGGCCACACACTTGCATCTCTCACCCCCTCCCTCCCAAAAAAAGAGAAAAAACAAAACAAAACAAAAACAAAAACAAATCTCCCTCAGATCTTGCCCACCCCATAGATCCTACACCTCCTCCCTCAGATCTAGCCTTCCTCCCTTAGATCTGCCACCCCCTGGCCTTCCCCAATCTCCAGGGGTCTAACCTCCCTCTTTTGGTTGTGTTGTGACTATGCCCAAGCTACAATACCAAATCTCAATAGGGCAAACCACTGCCCTCTTTGGACGGTGGCAAATAAAATATATTTTATTTCTTTCTAGTTCCTTGTCCTTTTGCCTCTATTTTACAGCTGCTCATTCCTTTGTCTCAAGATGCCCCATCAGCCGGAGTCCTTGTCCTTAATGTAAAAAGGTACCTTTCATTCATGACACCCTTTTTTGTGGTAGTTTCCCCTCACAGTGGCCCAAGACCCACTCGTCTTAGTGTGGCCAAATCTGTTGCAATGAACAAGCTTCTCTTGCTCACTCTTGCAGTGGCCATTTCTCCTCCAACCCAACAGAGGATCCCATCCATTCAGCTACTGCTCTCAAACCGCTAGTTTAATCCACGGCCCTGTTCTTAGCCTTCGGGTCAAGAATTTTATTGAACTGGGTCTTTGCTCTATTTCCATTTGTTTTGTTTTTCAGTGACATTGTACTTGCTGGTCTTTTGTTTCTGCTGGGGTTCCTAACCTTATTGTATGTCTTACTTTAATTATTGTTATCATTTATTTGCCCCCAAAAAAATGCTAAATGATTAGCCACCATGTTCTTTCTCACTACCTCAAGTCATGCCCTAGTTGGCCTCTCACCTGTTTACAAATAAACGGAATCATATGATTCCTTCCTCGAGTTAGTTTTGGTTTGAGTTAAACACACTTCTACATTCAACTTGAAATTATACAACCAATGTTTTTGAATCAAAATCATCCTTCACCATAAATGCATGGTTCACTGGATGGTTGTATACCAAAGCAAAAGGATTAACCATATGGTGGGCACCAAATGGTTGCACTAGATGAACATTTACTGACCTGAATTTGTCCTTTGCAAAGTGGTATCTTAAAATAGGAATCCAAAACAAGTGACCATTGGCTACATATGTAACTTTCATTCGCCATAGAGGCTGAGAATGATTCCCTTTTTTTTTTTTTTTTTTGTTATTAGTAATGTAAAACTTTTATCTGAAATTAAATAATAAGTACAGAAAAAGAAAATATACAATCCTCTTAAGAAATTACAACTGAAAATACAGAAGAGCAATAAAGTCCAAGAAAGAATCACTATGAAAATTGCCTATAGTCCGCATCCAGTAAAAGACAGATCATAGAAAACTGGATCTTAAGTAGAATACACCATTTGCTGATGCTGGTAGGAAGAACACCCAGATCAGTTTATATCATCTTTTGATATGGTAGAAGCCTAATTACTTGGATCCTAGAAGAATACAGAAACAGATTCACAACTTATTTTCTATGTTGCAGGGAATGCCTATTAAGCCACATAGGCATGAACCTCGCCTCAGCATGAAAATGTTGGAGCTGGAAAAATTTGGTACAGTTATAATTGTTATAGTACGTTGATCGTTCCTTTAAACTACAACATCTAAGTTCTGATTCAAGTAACCAAGACATACAAGATCAACAAACTGAAGCACTAATAACAGGACCTATTTTATTCATTAAAATAATAATAATAATAATAACAGGACCCATTTCTATGTGGTATGTCTTAAATATGATATTCCCTAATTTTATATTTCCATATACAAAACTATCTGTGGGCACAAGCGTTCAACTTTATAAATTGAATCTAGTTGAAACACTTCTTTTTTCGGTATCTGGTGGAAACACACACCAACATATATGTCCTAAAACTAATTTTTTTCATTTCAAAGACAACATACCAAGACAAATAGGACACTGCACTTCTTTCCGGATGTCTGCTAGTTGTACAAAGACAAATCTGCAAGAGAAACAAAAAGGCCATTGAGACAAAATCCATACAGGCTGCTTGTTTGATTATGAACAAGCTTTTTTGAAGCAAAAACATATGTAAATCTCTTAGCTGTATCTATAAATTACAGAAACAAAAATCGTTCTTCAAAGAAAATTCTGTGTTTGTAATGGCTGGATGTTGAGAAAATTGATGGCTCCTTGATAATGGAGTGTCAGATGCTACCATTCCTACAAGCCTCTATCTTCGAAAAAAATAAGAAGAAATGCGAAAATCCTTTCTCTATCCTAGACGCCTCACTCATCTACTAGCTGTTTTGCAGTTACAGTGGAAAAATCCAATTCTTGCCTCCTCAAAAATGTGAGGTGTCTTTTATTGGAAATATTATTAAGTGTTTTTATTTTCTATATGAGATAGAAACAAACCACCAAGAAACAACAAGAGGAAACATACTCCATCATCCTCCTGCCCTGCGCCGCTTACAGATTCAGTTGTGGGTATCTAAGCATCTATTAGTTAAGGTAAACATTCTAACTTGTTCGTCAGAAAGGATCTTAAACTTCTCCCCTTCTCTCTCACTAAAGGGCCAAGGCCCTAGGTTTCTGACAAAGGCACCAATTATCCTGATTGGCTGGAAAGTTCCCTCATGTCAACCTTCTATGGTGCATATCTTGCAAAATTTCTCCAGTTCTGGTCTTAAGGTAAGCTTGTATGTTGTTCTTCTTAACCCAAATTATTTACTTATAGGCTACAGTGCATAGAAGATTGTCATGAGCTATGGCTAAGGAATATCAAAATATTTCTAATGAGCTTACCACAATCCAAACTCCAAACTTGAAATTAAATCAATCAACTACCACTAACAACTTCCAAATCTTTGCTTCCAGTCACATTTTTATGTGGATCATAAGTATTCTGTTCACAACGTCAGCGTTATCGTGAAATACCTAGTGAAATCTGTTACACATATATCCAGATATATCTAATTACCTACTGATATATAGCACTTGGATAAACTGCGACGGAGTTCGTTACATTATCCAGTTATATCTATTACTTGGATAAACAGCTACTGAATTCTTTAATCATGTTGACTAGCCAATCCAGATGGTGTATGGTGTGACTTTGAATACAAAATAAGTACTCCAGATAAATGAAGAAACAGCAGCATAGACATATGGCCTAATTGTAAAAGTGGGCACCAACATTAAAGATGATACAAAAAAAAACATATTCCAAATCTTAATTAGCCCCATTAAACCAATGGATGGCATGCTCAGCAAAAATAAAAATAAAAAAATAAAAAATAGAAAATAGAAAATAGAAAAAATTGGTTACAACTTACAAGCATATATGCCTATTAACTTTCAAGCATGTCACCGATCAGAGTTCGTAGCCTCATAATAATAACTGGGCATCATTCTAAGAGTACACGACCAATCAAAGACGTAAAACAAATTAACAAACGAGATGGCCGAGCAACAGGTACGCAAGCAAGAAACAGATCGGACATGCAGCAATCTCTCACGCATTACACCGAGCAGAACCAAACCACAAACATCAATGCCAAATTCAATAACATTCATCTTCATCAAAATACATTGCCCCCATAAACAAGAAGAAAACCCATCAATAGCCAAAACAAAAGGCGCCGTCGGAAGTTGCGTAACGAGCAAAATCTACAACTAACAAGTACCCAAAACATACAAACACGATCATAATAAGAATTACACAGTGAACAAGAGACAGAAGAAAATTAAAGCAATGAGAGAGAGAAAGAGAGAGTACTCGGGCTTTTCTTCGGAGCTAGAAGATGGGCTGCCCTCAGAATCTGAAAATACAGTAACAGCTTGAGCTAATCGTGAAAACAAAGCAAGACCCAGAAGACAAGATTCAATTTTGCACCATACAAGCCCATATAGATAAACAAAGCAAAAGATAGAAAGAGAGAGAGTTAAGATACGTAACCCTCTGCTTCTTCCTCATCATCTTTTTCTTCTTCTTCTTCCCGTCTCTTCTTTTGTTGAGGTCGCTTATCTTCCACTTCATCATCATCATCATCATCACCATCACCACCACCATCTTGTTCTTCTTCTTTTTCTCCTTCTTCTTCTTCTTCTTCATCTTCCTTTTCTTCTACTTCCTTTTCTTCGTCTCGCTGTTCTTCTTCTTCTTTACCATCCTCATCTTCTCGTTCGGGTCGAGATTGCTTGGCATGGTGCTGATGATGCTCTTCATCGTCCAGATTCTCTGACAGAGAACGCTTCTGTGCAGGCATTGATACTACCCAGAGAAAACAGAGTGTTTCTGTGGGAGAGAGAGTTTCCTCTTTCGTGCTTTTGTCTTTGTTGGAAATAGAGTAATAGAGAGACGAAGGAGAAGGAGACTGAGATGGGAGATTTTAGGCTGCCTTTTCTCTTTTTATATACCAAATTACGTATATATATATATATATATATATATATATATATTGTAGTCAGATGTTACGGCGAGGGCCAAGAAAAAGCGGCACATGGTGGCTCGGTGGAAGCCCCTGCAAGAAGGCTCTTCTGCACTATTTTTCGTCATTTTTGTTAAAAAATAAAAAATAAAAGAAATTGTATAGGCCACGATGGGCAGTCGATGAAACAAACCGTACGGGTGAAACTCGTTGGAAGGTGTCTTGGAAGGACAAGTAACCCGTATTCATTTGTTTCGGCCTTAAATGGTTTTCATACTTTTGAGTGTTAATATTTGGCTCATATTTTTTTTATATTTTTTTATGAATTTAATAGATCAATTATTAAATTTGTGAGATTTATTATTGATTTGTGTAGAGTTCACATAAGTCTACAAATTTAATGGTTGATTTATAAGATAGAATAGGAAAAAATATATATATATATGGGTCAAATATTGACGCCAAGCATTTCTCATATTTTTTTAATATAAAATAACGCCACGTGTTTATACTGATTTGTAACAATTTAGTATATCGATCTTCTATTTTTTTTATGGTGTTACCCCTTCGTTAAGATTTTCTACTAAATTGTAACGGATGTATTTGAAATTTCCAAATTACCCACAGCTTAACCCATTGTCGTGGGTCACTACTAGCCTCCACGCGTGGGCCGGACCTCAACGGATCACCCACGACCCACGCTCATACGCATTAACCCACACTAGGTCCCAAGCTCATGACCCGCATTGGGTCACCAAGGCGGGTCACTTTTTTAATTTTAATTAAGGGTGATTTTGAAATGTTAAAAAAATTATTAGGGGTATAAAGGCTATTTCACCCGTTTAGTTGTATGATTTAACCTCCATCCTTAACGGATAAATAATATTGCAAAAAAAAAAAAAAATGAATGTTTGATATATTAAATTGAGAGTTTTTTTAACTTTGATGGAACATTACAAAAGTGATGGAACTTTAGAAGGGCTAAGTAAAGTTTATGAATAAAAAATAAATAAAATAATAAATAATAAATAAATAAAAAAACTAAAAACTAAAAACTAAAACAACAATTTTTAATATATATAAGGATTTTATAGTTTTTTTTTTTTTTTTTTTTTTTTAACATTTTTTGGTAGTTTAAGTGGAACACTCACACAGTTCGTAGTTTAAAAAATACATTGACGATGGGGTGGTAATTTGAATGAGGTATTTTTGTATTTTTTTTTTTTAAATATATCAAATATCTAAAACATTAAAATTAAAAATTACACACAACTACCTTCTAATTCACTATGATTGAGCTAAGCTCAGCGTCTTACCCCTTAGAGTGAAATATATATTGCTCATGATTCAAAAGGACCATAATTAGAAAAAAAAAAAAAAAAAAAAAACTGGGTGCAAAAGGTTGGATTCGGATCCCTCCAATTGGGAAAAAATTAGAAATTCTCCAATTGTTAATCGTGGCCCTTCATTTTAAATTCAATGGTATATAAAATTATTTAAACCTCAGTGAAACAAAAGCCAGTATTTAATGTCTCGGTTATATAAATCAACTTGTATTTTATAAACTATTTGGATTTAAAATGAAGGGCCACAATTAACAATTATAAAATTTCTAATATCTTCTCAATTAGAAGGGATCTCAATTCTAAAAAGTTACTGGTCACTTCTCTATTAGCCTTGAGAGGGGAGCTCCTTCTCTCTAGTAAAGAATTTTTAGAGAATTTTTCACCTCCTTTTGAGGCTTTCCACCGCTTGCGGTTGTAAGTAACCCTTTCTCAATTTGCTTAGAAAATAAATAAAAAAAGTTTCTCAACTGGGTAAGGAGTCAAAAACCTCATTGCTATGCCCTCGAAAGCCATTCCATAATCCTCCACATTCTCACCAAAAATAAGAAAGTCAAATCTACGGAGTCAATTTTGAGGGGCATTCTTGTATCTTTTTCTTCTTTTTTTTTTTAATTTTCTTGTATCTTATTCAATAGGTGTATCCTATAGCTTGTTTGAAGAAATGTTGCACATTCTACGCCTTATATACTTTTTTTTTCGAATGCAGGATTATGGATTTTCTTTTCCTACTATTGGGTTGTGTAATGCCTACATGAACTCTTTGCTTGATTTGCACAAAATGGATATTACTTTGGCATTTTATAGAAAAATGTGACTTCATAGGATTTTGCCAAATGTTTAAACTCTTCTGTTACAATTCTAGTGTTCCATATGGGTTAAATCTAATCTTGACAATGCGTATATAAACTCTTGGGCACTCTTCTCTTGTAAGCTGGTTTTCAATTGTGAGTTTTACCTAAAGTTTGTGTCATTTAAATGTCTTGGTACTATGTATGAGCATAATATTAAGTTGTTGAATATTGATAGATGGGTGGAGCTGCCAAAAGAGAAATGGCTACCGATAATATTGTGAGTGTTGAGTCTCACATTGAGAAAATATAAAACAAAATGGTTCTTAATATACCTAACTAGACCTTAGCCCATTGGCTTGAGCTTTTGGGCTACAGTTGTATTCAATTATATATATTAATGTACTCTTGGTAAAAACTTCATAATCTTTTTATCTTCCAACAAGTGATATCAGAAAGACTCACAAGCGAGGGGAAGTTAGGTCAATGTGAAGAGACTCACAAGTGGGGGGAAAATTGTTGTGAATGCACTTGTTAGTATTGAGTCTCACATTGAGAAAATATAAAAGAAAATAGTACTTAATATACCTAACTGGACCTTAGCGACCTTAGCCCCTTAGCTTAAGCTTTTGAGATAGAGTTGTATTTAATTATGTTTATTAATGTACTCTTGGTAAAAACTCTATAACCGCTTTATCTCCCAACAGTTACGATCCTAGTATCCCACATGTGTTAAGTCTAATATTGACCATGTGTATATAAACTCTTAGGCACCCTTTCTTTGCAAGCCGATTTCACCCTAAGTTTGTAGCATCTTCATGACTAGTCAAGTTGTAATTGAAACTCTCTAAAATCACTTGTAAAAGCTTAGTCTATGTAGGCTGTCATGCAAGTATCCACCAGTGCCTTTATAATCCACATAATTTATGAGTTATTCGTCTTCCTAATGTGGAACTAGTTATCACAATCTCCCTCATAAACCTCTTATGTCCTTATGTGGGATTGAGGTGTGTCATAATTTGCCCCCTACATGATACCATTTATAACGATTTAGTAAATGCTCTAGTCCTATATACACTATTACTTGAAAATGACTAACCAAATTGTAATTGAAACTCTCTGTACTCACTTATTAAAGTCCAGTCTTACGTAGAAATAAACTAATGTGCAACTTTTGACCTATGAGTGCTTTTAAATACATTCACTTTATGTGAGTTATTCATCTTCTAATTGTAGAACTATGATGTTACATGTGTTCTCAATGTAAATTGGAAAGATTGGGGAAGGATGTTGGGGTATTTAGGAAGATGGAGAACATGAGTTTTAGACCAAATACTGCATGTTCTAACACACTGATTGCAGAAAATTGTAGTAAGGGTCTATTGAGCTTTGCAATAAAACTTAAACACAATGAAAAAGAATGAGTTGCACAGAGATGTGGTTACATTTAAAACACATATCCATGAATTTTGCAAGGAAGAGGAATTACATGAAGATAATGAGGTTTTCATTGAGATGAAGGCCATGAATTACACGTAGCAGAATTACAGAAGTTTACCTACCCAAGAAAAAAAGATAGGAGGGAGCGTTCAGAATGGCTACTCTACCTAGGCATAAATGGTGATCACTGATCACAGTAACACTAACACATGTCCGCTGAAAACTGCACAGGCGAGGGGCCTAGATGGTGGAAACCGTGGGCATTCTTTAAGTTTGATTGAGCAATAGTCTGACCTAGTCCCATCAAAACATTAGTGAGACACAAAGCAACTAATACTAATCAGGTTTGAGGATTCCCATTATGGGAGTCAAACCCTTTCCCTAGTACTTGTCTAACCACATGACAATTTTATTTAAGCCACATGAAAGTATATCTTAACCCTTTTTTTACCTTTACATATTGTTAGTTATTGTATAAGCTAAAAAGAATAAAACCATATCTCTTTTCTTTGTTTTCCTTTTCTTTTTTTAATTATTGATCTACTTTCTTTTCTTTTTTTTCTTTTTTTAGAAATAGGATGGCATCACAAATATGAAAAGCATTGCAACGCTTTCTGTTTAACAAGAATTCATGATCCGACTTACAATATTTGATGGACGTAGAGGACCATGCTATAGATTCAATATCATTGCTCTACAACAACCACAAAATGAAGAGGAAAAAAAAAAATTTCAAAATCCAACAAATTATATCTCAACGACTCTTTTTGTGTTTTTTGAAACAACTTTTACTATGAAGTAATGGCACAAAAGGAAAACAAACAACACCATTTTTACTCTAGAGTGTATTTGTTTGTCTTCCTATGGTAGAAACTATAAACTAAAAGCTATGCTCTCTTTTGGCGTGAACCTATCTCTTTTTTACACATGTACTTACTCAATTACCTAATTGTATGGTCTTAGTTACCTTAATTGTATCAAGAAATATGTACTTATAGAATAATATACGTATTAAATCATTAAATATGTGCCTTGTGAATGAAATTATTCTATAATTATTTAATAATCGCATTCACAATGAATCAAGCATGTGCCTTGCACGTGCCTTCTAACTAGTGAATTGAACAACCTGGCTTGAGATCTAAATATCTAATGGAACTATAGTCCCTCTGGAGGTTAAAAAGTTTGATGATATATAAAAGTTTCCTTTAAATGGAATTTGATGATATATAAACTATGTAAATTGTAATTTAGCGTGCAAGCCTAAATTATTCAGCATGACTAGGGGTGCAAAGGCGGGCGGTTAAAAACCGCCCGCTAACCGCTAACCGCTCTAACCGCTAACCGTTAACCGTTCTAACCGCTTAACCGCATTAACCGCTAACCGCCTAACCGCTATAACCGCCTAGCGGTTAGCGGTTAGCGGTTATTGGGTTTACTAACCGTAACTGCTAACCGCTAACCGCCTTTTTATATAATATATTTTTATAATTATAATTATAAAAATATTTATACATATAACATAATCACTTTATCATTAAATCACAATTTTTTAAAAAAATAATTAAATCACAATTTGAGTATTAATATATTATCACTATAATTTATATGATTATATCATATGCTCAATTGATCATTAAATCATTTGATTATATAATAACAAATTATACATATATAATATGGCATAACTCATAAGTATACCAATTCATACTAATACAACAATTAAGTATTTAGAGGGTTAGTTCTAATGTATGTTATAAACTTATAAGTGTATATATGTTATAAATTATAATTACACATATATGCATATGAATAATATAAATGTATAAGATCAATACTTAATCATATGATTGAATGACAATTCAAATATTTTATTCAAGTTAATCATATTATTAATGTACAATGATGATATGATTCGTATAATATCAAATTAAGTAATTGATATTGGATTAAACAATGACCAATGTGTTACTTATAAACACAATTTAAGTATTAATGTATTATCATTATAATTTTAGTAATTTATATATTATCACTATAATTGATATGATTATATCACATGATGACTTGATCATTAAATCATATGATTATATAATAATAAATAATACATATATAATATGACATAACCCATAAGTCATAAGTCTACAAGTTAATCATATGATTCATGTACAATGATAATCACAATTGATTCAATTGAATTAAACAATATATTATTTATTCATAGATATGACTCAACCTTCAAGTTCAAGTGCTGCTTCATATTTTGCCTAGAGGTTTGTTAGTAACGAAGGTTATTATTTTTTGAATTGTCATAGTATTTTAATTACAATACAATTATATTAAGCACGTTTTGATATGTGTACATGTTTGTGCCTTAATATTATTATGTTTAATATTATAACTTTTCTTCTTTTGATGTCCACAGGATTTGCTAGAGGATCAAATGAGAGGATTGATGAAGTTTTAATGTTTTATTTGTATCATTTAATGTTTCATTTGAACTTATTTTATATGCTTTGTGTTGAACTTTTTTTATATGTTATGACAGTTGTCTGAATTCTGAACTTTTTTTTTGTATGTTGTGTTGAATTTTTATTTTTTATTTTTAAAAAAAGTTAACCGATTATGATTTAATATTTAAGGAAATTTTTTTAAAGTACAAGTAAATGTAAATTTTGGGTCAAATATTTTTGATTTTTCAATATGGGCTCTTTTTATAGCAATTGGGCACAAGAAGATATTAAAAATACAAGAAAAAAAGCCCTAAAGAAAGCCCAAAAAGTCCAAAAAAAAAGCTCAATTTTAAAAAAGCGGTTAGCGGGCGGTTATCTATTTCGCTAACCGCTAACCGGCGGTTAACCGCTAACCGCTAACCGCCTAACGGTTAGCGGTTGCGGTTAGTGAAATTTAGTAACCGCTAGGGCGGTTACGGTTAGCGGTTATTGCCACTAACCGCTAACCGTAACCGCCTTTGCACCCCTAAGCATGACAAAGCTAATCAAAATAGTCTAAGGGTGTGTTTGGGATTGTGTTTGAGGGGCCTAAAAATGCTTTTAACACTCAAAAAATCCGTTTGAAGAAAAAAGTACTTGTTTGGTAAAAAAATTAAAAGTGCTTTTAAGGGTCCTAAAAGCCTAAAAAAATGGTCAAAATGCACTTTTGGCAAAATCTTAAAAATGAAGCTTTTGCCCAAAAGCTCTTTTTGACTTAAAAGTTTTATTTCTCAAACGCAATTCCAAACAGGCTCTAATACACTTTTAATTTAATGATTTTATTTTTCCATATAAAGAAAAATCTGAAATTTGACTTGCCTTAATGTAAGATTTGTGTAAATTTATAGAATAATGGTAGTTTTTTCATTTTATAAAATAAAAAAATGTTGAGCCGCATACTAAGAAATTACCAATTGAAATTTGTGTTCAAGTTCGGATTGTTTCAGTGAGCCTTTACGAAATATATGTATATATAAAGTCAAAACAACTTTTAGTTAAGAGAAAACCTCACTTAAGACCCATGAATTACCACTCATTTTGAGAAGACCTCTTCAAATTTTAAAAAATTTCAATTTCACCGTATGAACTTTCAATTCGATGCAATGTACCACATCCGTCAATTTTTGGACACAAAAAGTGATAAAATAACCTTTATACTCATGACATTTTTATAAAATTATAAATTTACCCTTAATTTCAAATTAAAAATTAAAAAAAAAATGAAGGGTAATTTGGTCTTTTTAGTGGTTTTCGTTAGGGTTTAAAGACAAAAATTGACGAATGGGGGTCAATTGCATCAAATTAAAAGTTCTGGAGGTGAAATTGAGAGTTTTTGAAATTTGAATGGATTTTCTCAAAACACGTAAGTAGTTCAGGAATCTTAAGTGAAATTTTCTCCCATTGTGTGACTCAAAATTTGAATGGACCTAACATGGCCAAGAAAAGATTCAAAACTTATGAATATTTGGGCTTAAAATTTAGGTCCAACCTTAGCTTATGCCCAAACCTGGTTTCATTTTTCATAAGAACTTCTTTCTGGCAATTCAATCAGTAAGGCAAAAAATAATTGCTGCTCATGGAGCCCAAGATTTTGACAAAAGTATAAAATATTAAGAGTAAGAGGATTTTGACAAACTCGCATCCTGTAATCAACATAATTTATAAAAGAAAAAAGAAGGGAAAAAAAAAATTGACTATCTTAATTCCTAAACATATTCGTTTAGTTTAAATATTAATAGGAAAAAATGCACTTTATCCCTTGAAGTTTGACTTCTTTTTCAATTTGAACCCCAATATTTAAAAATTTGCAATGTACTCTTTTAAAGTTTCAAAAAATTTCAATTCGAACCATCCATTAGTCATTGCCATCTAAGAAGACGGAAAGTCCACCACTGAGACGCACGTGATATTTTTAGTCTTTTTCTCTCATGTTTGCCCCCAACCCACTGTGTGAAATGTCCACACTGCCCATCTAACATACACGCGTGTTTAACATACAAGCCTGAAGCTTCGTCACAATCGCCGAAGCCAAGCACTTGGAGGTGCACATGGACTCGGATTTCCTCTCGCATTCAAACAAGCTCGACAAGTCGAACACGGACAACATCGAGGAAATGAGTTCGAAAGCATTGTAAAAAAGTGGTGACATGGATTTTTCATCCTTCTCGTTGTTTTGATCTCTGATCGGTTATTGGATTGAGAGTGGAATTGGCTTTACAAACCCCTTTTGAAACCAGGAATTTTGCATTATCTCCATGATTGAAATTCTCTTTGTTGGATCGGAAACAAGGAATTGGGATTTCAACTGCTTTGCATCGGTGGAAAACCATTGAGGAAACTCGAATTCAACCTTGAAAACCTTCATGTACATTTTCATGAGGTTATCGACTTAAAATGGAAGATATCCAGCAAGCAAAACGAAGAGAATTACTCCACATGACTAGATATCAGCCTTGGCTCCATCATACCCTTTTTTCCTCAACACTTCCGGCACCACATATGCCAGCGTGCCACATTGCGTGTGGAGCAACCCGTCATTTCAAAGCTGCTCCAACAACGCCGACAAGTCGAAATCGAAAACTTTCAAGTCCTTGTTATCATCAAGAAGGAGGCTTTCAGGCTTCAAGTGTCGGTGCGAAACACCACGACACTCGGCAATGTGGACATTTCACACAGTGGGTTGGGGGCAAACATGGGAGGAAAAAAAAAAAAAAAAACTAAAAATATCACGTGCGTCTCACGTGGTGGACTTTATGTCTTCTTAGACAGCAATGACTAACGAATGTTTCGAATTAAAAAATTTTGAAACTTCAAGAGGGTACATTGCAAATTTTTAAACATTGGGATTCAAATTGAAAAATGTATCAAATTTTAGGGAGGTAAAGTGCATTTTTCCCATATTAATATTTTACGGATTGTGCTTCACTTATTTATTTATTTATTTTTGAACAAATTATCTCTTCATTGATATAACAATTAAATTGAGCAAAATGATCCGTACAATGCCAAAAATATAATTTGTAATCTTCTCAACTCTAACATTATCTATGACATACACAATAGCTTCTCAGGCTATTATAAGACAATATCTATGAAAAATCAACGTCTCAATCAGTTTCAGATTTACAGCAAATTCAATCGAATCACGTCTCTATCTAATACAAGGTCCTTGATTCCCTGATTTTTTTATCTCCGCTACTAATACTTTATCAATCACAATCTCCTTCGCTATCTTTACCATAGTGACAATTCTTCTTTATGCTTGATAACTCATCTGTCATCGGTCTATGGTTTATTCCAAAAAAAAAAAAAAACAAAAGACCGACCGGAAACTAATTCAATTATTCTTAAGGATTAGTGAAAACAAAACCTAAGAAAACAAATAAAACTTCACTTCATAGATCGCTACTAAAAGTAGAACTAGAAATAATACATTCTTATTTAAAAATAACGAAAATACAATAACAAAAACTCAACACACAATCACATGTTCCACGCGCCACCGCCGATCAGCCATGCGCCGCTAGAAAGCACCCTAAAGACCATTGACAAACGCACCCGATCGATTTGTAGTAGAGGTGGGAAAAGAGAGGGGGAAGGGGGAAAGAGAAAGGGGGTGGGGAGGAGGGAGTCGTAACTCCCTCCCCCCACTCTACTATTCTCTCTCTGTGATGCTCTCTTTAGGATTTTGATTGTGCTTCACTTATTGAGCGAGAATTTGAATCCACATATAAGAAGAAGTGTTAAAACATTAATTTAAGTGGTTAAGTCTACAATTTTTTTCCTATAATTTTAAATTTTTTAGATAATTAGTAATTTAATATAATGTAATAAATTTGAAAAAAAAATGAAAAATAAAAAATGACAACGACGGCAACATTAATGGTGATGAAAAAAAGAAAATGAAATCATAGCAAGCTAGACTTATACGCCTTTCAAAAAAAAAAAAAAAGTTAAGACTTATACGACGCAGCGTGAAGATTTAAAGTATAGTGTTATTCCAATTCCAGGGATACCAAAAATAATCAACCTAATATTTATTGGTTGTTGGACATAAAAAATGATAGAATAGAAAAATGTAGACCGTTGATGCATGGAAATCGTAGGGTCCCAGATGAGCCCCCATAACATAATGATTAATGAATGAGAAAAAGATATTTGCAGAGCAGTAGACGGGTGATGGTCCCTATCATAATTAACAATGGGATGCCATTGGCAGGCAATTTGTGGACCCTCAACAAATGTTTTGGGAGTAAAACGTTTTTTTTGAAAAAAAATATATATATATTATGTTTGGTAGGATTCAAAATAATAGTTAAATCGAAAATATTTTTGATTTGATTAAAATAATTTTTTAGTTTTGAAAAATGGTTTTCGTTTAAAATTTGGTAAACTGTTTTTCGAGTTTGAGTTTTTCATTCTCAAACCGTCAAACCAATGCCGGAAGTTGCCTGTCGTTTATTGTTGTTGCTCATTTTTTTTACGAGCCAAAGGCCGAAAAATATTTCATAATAAATCATTGAGAAATGATTTATTTGAAAATATTTTTCGACGTAAAACATTTTATGTCGAAAAAATGGAGTCTAAATCAAGTGGCGAAGCCAAAAAAAAGTATTATTGTGAGGGCCAAACTAAAAATATGATAAACACAATTTAGAATATAAATGAAGTAATTTTTATCACATAATATGTGTTTAACAAAAAGTATATTTATAAATTTTTATTGTTGAAATAATGATTATGGGGGAATATAAGCGGAAGCAATATAGAAAATAAACACAAAGAACTTACGGGTGGTCATTAACTTGATTTGTCTACAATACAAAGGTCCCTATTTATAGGGTAATGTCTAAATATAAGTTTGGTAATCAAATCCCCTTGATTTGATTACAATCCCAATATATGATTACAATCAACTCATAAATAAAGAATATTTCAATATCAGCATAATTATGGAATATATGGAAAATATAATATATTTTCCATATATTCTAACATCCCCCCTCAAACTCAAGGTGGAATATTCTGGAACCTTGAGTTTGAAATCCGAAACAATGATGACAGCGGTGGTGGAGGCAAGAAACGGGCCGTAGATGATGACGACTACCGGAAGAGAGAGAGGCTAGCGGGCAGCTAGCGACTGCGGCAGATGGCTGGTGAATGCAGATTCAAAAGGCCTGACAACGGGCCAAACTCCAAAATGGGCCGACAACAGGCCAGGGCTGACAATGAGCCAAACTTCAAAAGGGCCCGACAACGGGCTAGGGCTGACAACGAGCCAAAAAAAAAAAAAAAGGGGCCGACAACGGGCCAAGGCTGACAACGAGCCAAAAATAAAAAAGGGCCGACAACGGGCCAGGGCTGACAATGAGCCAAAATTTAAAAAAGGGCCGACTACTGGCCAGGGCTGACTATGAGCCAAAAATAAAAAGGGCCGACTACGGGCCAGGGCCGACTTGGGCCAAAAATAAAAAGAAAATGAGCCCACTTGGGCGGTTATCAGATCGGCGCACCGAACCTGACCGGCGTGTGGCACACGTGATGTGGTCCACTTGGACAGCTTCTTCTTTCTTTTTTTTTTCTTTTTTTTTTTTTTTTCACTTGGATGACACCTTCTCTTTTCTCCATTTTCTTTTCTTTCTTTTCTCTCTCCTCACTCCACACCACACGCAGCAATTTTTTTTTTTTTTT
>NC_081545.1:10626576-10627501 GCF_901000735.1 Corylus avellana | reverse complement strand
CTTCTTTCTGCCTGTTTCTCTGCATATTTTGCTGCAACAGAAATGGCCATGCATGACTGGAGGAAAGGCGCTGGCATAATCGGAGGAGTAGATCTGGACGGCGCGAAAGCCGAAGACTAAGGCCGGCAATGGCTTTCTTCGGCGTGGTCTGAGTGGTGTTTGTGGGTCGCGGCCCGGTGGACGGTGGCTGATGCCGGAGAAACCCAAAAGGGTGGCGCGGCTCTGTTTGGACAGTTGGATGACGCCGGATGCAGTGCCGGTTCCGTTGACTGGAACGGCCGGAGATGCGCCAGATCTGGTCGTCTCCGGCAATGACTTATCGTGCGGTGCGGCAAGGTGAGTCCGGCAGAGGCAGGACGGCTGGGCATGGGTTGCGAACGGCTTTGATAGGCGGCGCGTTATGCACGGTGGGATGCCGTCATTGGAAACTGGAGGGATTGGACGGTGGACTGCCGTCGTCGGAAACAGGAGGATCCGGTTGACTGCACTTGAAGTCTGACGACTGCTGGAACTGGGTTTCACTTTCATACTATCGTGGATCTACAATGACGAGTCAGACAAACAACCGCACAAAATCCGAATCTTTGAACACTTTTTTTTTTTTTTTTTTTTTTTTTTAACATAATCTCAAATGGGAATAGAGAACGGAAACAAATCTTTAGTGACCGTGATTGAAAAACAATTCCAAAACAAAACAAAAGGAACAAAATTAAAATTGCAATCTAGGATTCAAACACGGGCGTTAGCCGAAAGGCTCTGATACCATGTTGAAATAATGATTATGGGGGAATATAAGCGGAAGCAATATAGAAAATAAACACAAAGAACTTACGGGTGGTCATTAACTTGATTTGTCTACAATACAAAGGTCCCTATTTATAGGGTAATGTCTAAATATAAGTTTGGTAATCAAATCCCCTTGATT
>NC_081545.1:10577939-10626556 GCF_901000735.1 Corylus avellana | reverse complement strand
ATTTTGTGTTTGGTAGGATTCAAAATAATAGTTAAATCGAAAATATTTTTGATTTGATTAAAATAATTTTTTAGTTTTGAAAAATGGTTTTCGTTTTAAAATTTGGTAAACTGTTTTTCGAGTTCGAGTTTTTCATTCTCAAACCGTCAAACCAATGCCGAAAGTTGCCAGTCGTTTATTGTTGTCGCTCATTTTTTTTACGAGCCAAAGGCCGAAAAATATTTCATGATAAATCATTGAGAAATGATTTATTTGAAAATATTTTCCGACGTAAAACATTTTATGTCGAAAAAATGGAGTCTAAATCAAGTGGCAAAGCCAAAATAATTATTATTGTGAGGGCCAAACTAAAAATATGATAAACACAATTTAGAATAGAAATGAAGTAATTTTTATCACATAATATGTGTTTAACAAAAAGTATATTTATAAATTTTCATAAATATGTGTCAAAATTGATATATTAACAATGTAATATGTCTCTCTCAACAAAAAAAAAAAATGTAATATGTTGGCACTAGTACAAATTTAAAAAATACATAAATACAAATTGTCAAAAAAAAAAAAAAAAAAGGTATTGTAGGCTTAATGAAAACGCTAAGAAAAAGTTATCATTTTTTTTTTGGGTAGTTGGCAGTGTTAAAAAAAAAAAAAAAAAAAAAAGGCCTCTAAACCAATTTTCTTTTGTAGTGAGCCTCCAAGGTAGTAAAAAAAATAAAAATAAAAATCGTACCAACACCATCAAACCGCTACCGATCACTTACCAACTTCCAGCGGTTGGTAGTAAGAATAAAAAAAACTGTTTTAATGTCAGCTCGGTTTGGTAGGCGACAAAAT
Source organism: Corylus avellana (assembly GCF_901000735.1). NCBI lineage: Eukaryota > Viridiplantae > Streptophyta > Magnoliopsida > Fagales > Betulaceae > Corylus > Corylus avellana. The sequence continues at coordinate 10,625,719 of NC_081545.1, read as the reverse complement.
TTAACCGAACCGAAGCAACTTAACTGACTATAGCCCTCAATCGTTTTTGCATCACTTAGTTTAGCCCAAAAACATGTCAAATAAACACTTGTTTAGCCAAACAAAAAACTATTTGGCCCATAAAATAGGCTTGGCTTAATATAAAAAGCCAACGACTAATCAACTTAACCGACCGACTTTTAAACGACTTCATCGAGTTAACCAACTTAACCAAAATAGTCAAAATTTATTCTTGTCGATATAAAGTCGTTTAATTAATCAACTTAAATGACTTTTTTGTTTCAGTAGACGAAAATATCGCTACCATCACCGATTTAATTGATACCCAACTTCCAAGGAATTTTTGTTATTTACTCTTTGTTTTACATTATTAATTAAAAAGAAAAAAAAGCAAGGAAAAGAAGTGGACCATTAATTAGAAACCTGTTTTTACTCTTTATTTCAACGTTTTAATGAAATATGTGGGGGCCACTTTAAAAAGTATATGCAACTCTTGAATCTTAGGAATATATATTTTTAAAAAAACATTTCCAAGGCTGTGGCCCCTGGCTGGCCTCTGAATATAGCTGCCACTGCCTAAATCTGAAAATAGATTCATTTTTCAAGTCCTTAATATTAAGAACATATTTGAGATTGCGTTTGAATTGCTTAAAAGTATGTTTAAGACTTAAAAAATTCATTTAAAAAAAAAAGCACTCGTTTAGTAAAAAAAAAATTAAAAGCGTTTTTAAATGTCTAAAAAGCCTAAAAATGACTAAAATGCACTTTTGACAAAAGCTTTTATAAAAAAAAATGTTTTTTTTTTTTGCTTAAAAGCTATATTTCTCAAACATGCTTTAAAAATAATATTCTATATCCATTCCAAGGGCACAATAAACGTACGAACCTATTTAACCCAACCAGCTACAAAGATTACAAATAGATATATTTTTTACAACCGAATGACATGACAGTAAAAATCAATTTTTGAATCAGTGCTCAGCTTTTTTTTTTTTTTCACAACTACTCAATTATATGACAATTATACAGTAATTTACTAAATAACATTATTTTTAAAAATATCTTATCTTCGAGTAAATACATTTGAGCTTATGCACTTAGGAAACAATTGAAAGGCAACACATTCCTTTAGCAACATACTTTCTATGAATTCATATGAAAGGTAAAAGAAATAGACCGGGACTTAATTAAGATTTTTCATCTAAATGCATCCACGTTGCAAATGCACTCGTTTTACAAAATCATAAGAGAAATATTATATACTATATCCTCATTTCAACTCATTTTATTGAGCTAATGTAACAGTACTCATCAAGTCTTTATATTATAAAAAATAAAAAAAAAAATAAAAAAAAGAAATGGCTGATGAACATATTGCCACGTTAATCCAGTTAAATGAGGGTGTAGTATATAGTATTAGTCAAATCATAATAGGCTAGCCCATGAAAAGCAAGTAGGAGAAAATAAATAAGATAATGCCCAATCAAGAGGCAAGGAAGTACATGCAAATCAGAAACAAAGTTAAAGACTTAGCCACATACTAGTTTGTAACTAGCAATTCCAACCCATTAAATGGAGGTGGGATTAGAATTGACCTAAATGAAATTTGCAATAAATAGGTGATACAAAGCAAGGCTGTAACTCTCATTACATCCTATGACAGAAGAGAGAGAGCATACTAGCTTGAAATCTCATCTGATCTGGAAATGCTTGTAAGTGGAGTTCTCATGGATGGTTATCTGAATTCTTCCCCTATCATCAACCTGCCCACAAACAATATCCTTCAACTGATGTGTACTGCCTGTTCCCTTGCGGCTTGAGCCTTCTGCATGAGACTCAGCAGAGTTCTTCCTTCGCCGTTCGTTATGTCCAGCCAAACGCCTCCGGCAACTCCTCTTCGTGTCATCAAATTCCGACACCTCATGAAATCTGCACCATGACAAATCTTTCGTCACTAAATATTAGAATATAAATTAAATGATAATTTATGAGAAGGAAATCAGAGTTCTTATAGTTTGGTCTCCCTAGGCATTGGAAATATTTGCACTGAAATTAGCATGTGTCAGTGTGTATTTGTGTGGGGGGTGAAAGAGATGGAGGGTATTTAATAAATCATAAGCCAATATAGGGTATAGTTGATTCCATCTTTATATGAGCATGTGCAACCTCTACAGAAATTGCCACTATTAATAAAAGGACAGAAATTTCTTATAAAATTATTTATAAAAAACAAAAATTAAAAAAATGAGGACATTAGGTCCCATATTGCAGAGTAGAATAATATTCTTTCTAAATTGAAATGACTATAATTATGCCATCTTTACTATAAATAAATAAAAAAGACAAATATACCAGCACAAACAAAAAACTGCCCGATGGATTTTTTCAAGATTCTATCAACTAATTATTTCATACCATTTAGAAGGATCAAAAGGGGAAATTTGAAAAGAACTGTAGAAGCCACAACAAAACCTCAAAGTTCCACCTTCTTGGGATTGGAACTCTGAAAATTCAGGCCCAATGGCCTCATCCATGCAAATATTTTTTTTCCTTTCTTCCAAATTTTTACACATTTAATGCCAACAGAGCAGACAAACAAACAAAAAGACAGTATGGAAATGGATAACATTGAAGACCCTGTTCGTATTTTGTTCTTTCTTGTAGGATAGAGCCTCCAATTCTCACCCAAAACTCCTCAAAAGTCACCCAATTGAGCAAAAATTAGGTGACCCATAAAGGAAGTCATCAACAAGAAGAAATTAACCACAACATCAAAATTGAAAAAGAAGAAAACAAGATAAAAACCTCCCCAACCTGCTGCATTGCTGACAAAACCTCTGCCTCATCCCACCGACAACCACAACCTGCTCCTTGGCATGATACTCACACACCTTATGCCTCCTGTGGTAAGGCTTAGCCTCTGTCAGATCCGCCTTGCACTTCTCAGCTTGGCAACACCTCTTTCCACTCCCCACAACCCCTTTCCTCTTCTTCTCTTCCTCCACAGCACTGCTCTCCATCAAATCCTCATCAGACTCCTCCCCTGCCTCCTTCTTCACCACCTTCTGCTGCTGCTGCCCCTTTTCCATCTTCTGGGGAAAAATCCCATCAACCTTACCCTGATTCATGGCACCCCAGAAGAAGAATTGTCAAAAGGAAGGAAGGAAAGATATTAATCGGCTTCTGGGTTTGTTGGGTGGGACTGATTCAGTGAATTATAGTTGGCAAAAAAAGGTGACAAAAGGAGAGAAGTTTTAGTGTGTGAGTGAGGGAATTAGGACCACATGGTAATACTTGTGTGTCTGTTTCTTTTTGTTGTACATGGGGAAGGTGGTGACGAGAGAATGTCAAAAAACAAACACACTGAAACTCAAACACACACGTACAGTCTCTCTCTCTCTCTCTCTCTCTGTCTGGGCTCTGTGTGAGGCTCCCTTCTCGTGAGCGATGGCCCCCAAGGAAAAAGCATGTGTACGTGTGTGGTCGAGGGAGAAGGCTGGATCGCTGACTTGGAAGCAGGGGATTGGTCGGATGGTGGGTTGGTTTGACTTTTGGGTGGGGCTGGCCAATGGGAGATCGAAAAGTGTGCAGATCCATTGGGTTGATGGGGTTGAGGAGTTGGTCTGGGGAGGTTGCTTATCTGTCCTCTCAAGTCCTGTTAATGGGTGAGGTACGATTCCCATTTACAGTGGTGGGGACGGCGGTTTTATTGACCCTGACCCTGACCCTGAGTTGACCACCTTCGGAGGATCCGACCCGGATTCATGAGTGGTTCCAATAGGATCCACGACAACCGAGAGTTGTTCTTCGAGTCAGATTCGACATTTATTTGTTTCACCAAATCCCATTTCGTTGAGAGTGTCAAACCATTCAATGATTTCGGAATTTGATGTTTGAAACGCAAGGGTAGGTTGTGTATACTCCAATGTTAATGTGATGGCTCGATTTAATTCTAGCAGTTTTTTTTTTTTTTTTTTAATTTTCTTTTCTTTTCTTTTCTTTTAAATAATAATTAATTTAAGAATTAGCTGGAGTATATTCAAATTATGAAATAAAAATATAGTTTTGAACATTATTTATCTTTAAATATTTTATAAATTTATATTTTATCGGTTAATTATTGTAATAAGAGAATTTGTAACTTTATTTAAGGCAAGTTTGGTATGCATAATAGACTCTAAATTAGAATGGATATGTGCACATATATGACACCATCAAAATCATATTTTATTTTATCTTCCTACAACAAATCGAAAAGCATTAGCTTTGCTCCCATTCATCTTTAAATCATTTCATGCATTTGTATTTTATTATGTTAATTATTGTAATAGAGAATTTGCAACTTTGTTTAAGGCACTTTTTTTTTTTTTTTTAATGGTATATCTTCATTAATATAACAATCAAATGAGACAAATTACTTCCTCGATACAATGTCAAATATATAATTTGGAATCTTCACAACCAAACATTATTTATGACACACACAATAGCCTCTCGAGCTATTACAAGACAATATTTTGAATATCATTGTATCAATCAGTTTCAGATCTGCAGCAAATTTCGGCGAATCATTTCTCTAACCACGGCTCGGACATTGATTTCCGAGCTTTTTCATATCTGCTATAAGTGCATTTCCAAACACAATCTCATTTTCTGTCTTTACCATAGTGACAAGTCTTCTATATACCTAAAAAACTCATCTGGATTGGTCAATGATTTACTCCTAAAAAATAACCAGAAGAAAACAAAAGACAAACCGGAAGCCCAATACAGTTACTTTTAAGGATTCGTATAAACAAAATCTTAGAAAACGACTAAACATTCACCTCATACATAGATTACTACTGAAACACAAATCTAGAGAGAAGACAAACAAACAACTAAAAACAAAGCATAAAGAAACATAAAAATACATGAGAAAATAAAACAGAAACAAAACTCACAAAACAGGAAAAAAAAAAAAAAAAAAAAAAAAAAAAAAAAACAAACAAAAAACAAAAAAACAAAAAAAACCAAAAAACCAAAAAACAAACAAAAAACAAAAAAACAAAAACAAAAAAGATTGGCAGACAACAAGGTGGGAGGTGGTTGATGGTGATGATGCTGGTGTTGGTGGAGGAAGATGGCAATGTGGAACACGATGGGGAGGCGCGTGTCATGCTGGGTCTAGCGTAAGAACGTAGATCTAGACAAATCCGATGATAGACACAGTAGAAATGGTGGAAAACCGGTGTTGACTGTGGGATAGGGCCTCAAAAGAGGTGAATAACACTTCTGATGAAGCGAAATAGGGCCTCAAAAGAGGCTGATAGAACCTCCAAAGAGGCGAGAAGGGGAGAGGGGGAGGAAGAAAGAAGGGAGTAGAAGAGAGGAGGAAGAAGGAGAGAGCTTTGGCTCCTTCCTCCCATGGAGTCTCAGATCTCATTCCTCTCTCTCTCCAATGACTTTTTTTCAATACATCTATTTAAGACATGTTTGGTATAAATAATTGTAGTACCCCAAGTAATCACTAGGCTTAATTTGAAGGTTTATGGGTTTACCTAGTTTGTTAGAGTGCTTTAGGAGTGAGATTTTTGGAATTTCGATTATGAAAAGGACCACCAAACATTCTACCCACAACTAGGGGTGGGTATCGGTTCGGTTAAATCAATTAATTCACTTATTACATTTTCATAAGGATTTATTTCAAAAGTTTTAGTTAAACGAATATTTTGGTTAAAATTGGTTCTATTAATCGGTTAACCGTGAGCTTTTTTAATTGGGCCACAAATTAATAGTTTGGGGGCCCAAATAGTTTTTTTTTTTTTTTCTTCTTTCTTTTTCTTTGTTTTTTTTTTTTTTTTTGTTGATAAAATAGCTTATTGAACCAAGCAAATTTTAAATTGGCCAATTAATTAACACAATAAGAATAATACCCCAATAAAACACCCGTTTTAAAAGGTTAAAGATTTCTTACTTAACCGGTTAATATTTCATTAAAACAAAGTCTTAAACCAAGAGACCTAAACCTTTTTCAAATAACCCAAACCCCTTAAGACTTTTAGAAGCAAAAAACCCCAAAACCACCCTCATCAGCCGAACACTTGCCCCGGGACCACACAAGCACTCGCTCTTGGCCTAGGTGCGAGCCCTCACCCAGGAACCACATAAGAGCTCACTTAAATAGTTTTTACCCATTGGGCAAAACCCAATCGTACGCCTGAACCTTTTAACCAGTTGTGTAAATAGTATCGAGCGCTCGCTCAATAGTACCCGAACTCTCGCTGCCAACTCTAAAAAGCATTTTTAACCCATTATCTACTTTTTCCAAACAATGACACGCCCCAAGTCCCTATATAAAGCCCCCATTTGACCTTCAGCCCTCTCCTACACCAAAGAAACCCTAAAATCTAGTGTAATGAGTGATTTTGAGAAAGAATTAGGAGATTTGGAGGAATTTGCTATCTTCTAAGGTAACCCCTATTTGATTCTTTGTGTCGTGTTTTCTTACGATACATGTGTCCAATATCAACATAGGAAGAGGTGTATCAACCCATAGTTCTAGATAGGAGCCAAAAAGACATTTTTGGAGTTTCTAGCTGAGCCTTAACTCTTTGGCCGAACATTCGCCTAGGGAGCGAGTGCTCGCCCAAAGAGCAAGTCACACACCCCTTAGCCCCAAATATGTGGTACGAAGGTTTTTAGGAGCCTTTTTCGCTAGATGAAACTTCATAGGGTTCTCTAGTACTGCTTATAACGATGAGTTGTATTATAGCAGGGATTCATGATGTTGAAGGACTCGAGCAAGCGAACAAGGTAAGTAAACACTTACGAACACTTTCCTTAAAAACGTGTGATATGTCAGCTGACTGAGTACAAGTATGATATGAGCATGTCTATATTTTTGTATAACTTGTTGATAAGATATATTGTATGACATGGTACACCCGTACGTGCGGTATAATGACTATGGACTTACTATATAGACTTGATTCTATGCTCAAATGTGTGTGTTATATGGGTCTTAGATCCAATGGTTATTTTGTGACCGGCGCAACCTTAAAGGGCAGGTCACTACAAGATGTACATCATTAGTAGCGTGGGCCACCCGAGGTCGGACTTGGTCGGGCTGCTAATGTTATGGAAGGTAGCATACAGTGGTCGGAGAACCGGCATTGTATTACAGGTCTATCGGGACAGCGCCAACTTTGCTGAGAATGGGTAATATCTCGGGTAGACCATATATGATAGTTATGACCTATAAGCATTAGTTTTGTGCATTAAAATACTTAGGCGAATGCCGCCAGGAGTATACCACTCTTTTATTAACCAAACATTACTTTTACGATGTATTAACGGAGACAACATATCTTTTAAATGCTTACCAAAACTGCTCATTTATTTTTGCTTAATAATAATGGGCTCATGACATACTCTATTGTGAGGTTTACAGTTTACTTACTAAGTCGTTAGATTTACGTGATTATTACTCTTATAGGGAGCCTGTTTTTAGAACCCAAGAGTGGTACGGTTGCCACTACAGACTTTGTTTTAAGATCTTCATGCTGTTATCAGGTTTGCTTATTATTATTTTTAGTTGCTCCATATCTTTAAATTGAATATTATACTTGTCCCTGTAATGATTTATAGACTTCTCAGATTTATTTCACTTTCTTATGCATTAACTCTGATGATGCTTAGATGGGCGATCCCCTATTTAGCCACCAGTTAGTTAAGCTGGGGTAATTGCCAGTAACCTTGCCAGGTTGGTTAATACCAGTTTTGGGGGCGTTACAGTAGGAGTCTACCATACATATAATCTACTAATAAATTGGTCCTAGAATCCACCAACTTATATGTTTTACTAAAAAAAACCTAGCTAATGCCCTCGTAATCATCACTCCACTAAAAAAATATTTATTATCGGTTAATTTGGTTAACCGACAAAAAATATTTATGCTGATTAACCGAATCAAACCGACGTCGATATAAAAATCCTTAACTGATTACCAACCGACTTTTGGCGGTAGGTTAATGTCGGTTTGGTCGCAGTTGGTAAGTGGTAAACAGTTAATTTTCCCACCCCTACCTTCAACCAAGAAACCACTGGGTAAACACAGTACACTGAACGTTCAATGACTAAATTTTGACCAATCGAGTAGCGACCGAATGTATGCCCTACAACCCTAGAACCAGTGGCGGAGAGACAGGGGGCAACCTAGGGGCGGGCGCCCCTGGTAAAAAAAGAAAAAAAAAAGAAAAAGTAATTTTAAGTTAAAAGTTGGAGGGTGCCCTTGCTAAAAAAGTTCAGCCCATGTAAAATATTTTTACAGCCCTAAAAAAAAAAAACAAAACAAAAACAAACAAACTAGTCTCAACACTCCAATGTCCACGGCAATACACTAAACAAAAGAAAAAAAAAAATCTTACCCTAAATCCCTAACCCCTCTTCCAGACTCCAACTTGCGGCTCAAGCATGGACTGTGCAGGCTGTGCAGCACTCCGTCTCCCATCGCCATCGACCTTGAATTGCTTAGCAGCACCACCGGCATTTTCACGCCACGGCCGCCCACGATGATAGCCCATCTGACTAATTTTCGTTTTTTGTTTTCTTTGATTGATTTTAATGAGCTTTGTTTGGTTTTAGTTTATGAGTTTTGTTGGTTTAACTCATTTGTCTAACATGGTGATTCGGTTTTTGGTGGTTCACTGGTTCAGAACTCAGAAGGGAAACAGAGAAAGAAAGTTTGATTGTGTGTGTGTGACAGTGTGAGAGTGGTGAGAAACAGAGGCGTAAGGGATTGGTAGTAGTGCCGACTGTGCCACAGTGCCGTAGTGGGGAGAGATATTTCTGAGATGGGAACTTGGGAAGGCTATTTGTGATCACACTCTTGAAGCCATCAAATACCCATTAGAGACAAAACTTGAATTGAGCTCCACACTCCACTTTTGACTGACTTTGTGAGTAATGAATATCTGAGATCTCCTTGCTTAACTTGCTTTATGTTTATAAATATATTTGGTTCCTAGTTCCTAGAGACACGAGATACATGAATAATTAAAGCATCAAATTTGTTTTTTTTTTTTTGTTTTTTTGTTTTTTGTTTTTGTGCTACTCTCTTGTACTGGTGCTAGTGCTTACATGGTAATTGATATATCAATTTAACATATATTTATGAAGTCAGATAAATATGCTTTTTGTGATACATATATTGTGATATAATATTTTTTTTTTGATTGTATTTACCATATTATAATAAAAATATAATATATAAAGAGAAAAAAAAAAAATTATCATTATAATTTGTTGACGCCCCCTGTAGAATGAATTCCTGGATCTGCCACTGCCTAGAACCACTGTGCAAACAGTACACCGAACATTTAACCCAGGACCACCAAACATTCGATGGCCTGCAGATTGTCACAGCAGCAGCGCCCTTAGCTTTTCCAACCTTATAAGTAACCCTCTCATGCCCTTCTAAGCTCCATTATGCCCTTTAAGACCTAGAGAAACCCTGCTTGAGTGATTTGTGAGTTGTGGGAAGAAGAATGAAGGTTTATTGGAGGTAAACCTTCTTTACTTAGTTGTTATGCTAGTTAAGTGTTTTCATAGCTTGATTGCTAGTTTTAGGCTTATGTTGTTATTATAGGTTTTAAATCTTGGGTTAAGCATGGGTTAATGTTTCATTCTTGTTTGATGTATTTTATATTGCATGAAAGTGTTATTTTGAGTTAGGAGTATGTTAGGAATCTTGTTATGACCTTAGGATTTGCTTAGAGGTGATTAGAAGGATGTTTGGTTCGAAATGGGTTTTCTACCCAGAAGCGACCTCTCGCACCTCTTTGGCCGAATGTTCAAGGTTGAGTCCGAACGTTTGACTTAATATGTCTGAACGTTTGATGGCCAGGCAGAAACTTTGTTTTGGACATTTTTAGGTCTAAAACCCATTTTAGCTTAGATTTAAGACTAATGATTGGTTTTTTCATAGATTTGGAAAGTGCAGAACACCCTAAGGAGTATTTGGAGGAGTCTTATGACACAAGTGAGTAGAAACTCACATGAATACTTATTGTTACTTTTCTCACATTGCACGACTATTTTATGTGTACCAAATATACATCTTTACAACTCTCATGAAATACATTTTAGTATACTATGAACTTTATTTTATGAAAACGTGTGTTGCTTAAGCAAGATAATGAACATTGTGAGATTTGTAAGGGCATGTATGTAAAATACATAAAAGACTAATTGGATTGTAGACATGGTACACTATTACGTGCATGATAACGGTCATGGGCTTATTGTACATGTTAACTATATGTTTAAATATGTGTATGTGTTATATGGCCCTTGGATTCAATAGTTGTTTCTTGATCAGTGCAACCATGCTTCATTGACAGGTCACTACAAGACGTACGTTATTAGTAGCGTGGGCCACTAGAGGTCGGACTCAATGAAGCTGCTAGTTATGAATGGTAAAGTACAATAGTTAAGGCACTGGCATTGTATTAGAGAAAACCCTGCTAATAATGGATAATATTTCAAGTAGATCAAACAGTTTGAACTATGACTTGATTCTCATAATTATAATATATATTATATTTATATTACATTCATTATAAGTTGTCACCTCATAATGCTGCTTGTGGTTTAACAACAACTGAATTCATTATTGAAATGACATGTACATCATATGTATTTTTACTTACTAAGTCGTTGGATTTACCCTTGTATTCTTTCTCATTCCATTATGTATAATTGTGATGTTTAGCTAGCTTAGCTGAAGATGGATATGGAGAGACACTTAGTCATTATGAAGGATTTACTCAGGATTATTTTTGAGGACTTGGACCTTCTATGGCTCAAGTCGATGTGGGATGCTGACGAATCTATTCGTCTGGGGTTGCTCTAGATCATCCTTATGCTTTATTTAGTTAAACATAGGCCTTAGTTTATTCAGAACAGTTGTTAGTGATATGTATTATATTTTAATGACCGGTCTTTAACTGATACATTTGGAAATCTATTTATGTTATGATGCTTATAGTTTTACTCTAATTATTATGATTGTGGTTTTAAATTATTGCTATCTTTGTCCCTTGATCAAAGTCTTCCACTGTAGTCTCTCTTTGGAGAGGATGAAATCCTTAAGTCTTGTTTTGAGAGGAATAAGGCTAGGAGGTGGACCATGTAGTTAATTACTAATTAATTAATGTTACTGGGGCGTTACAAATTACAATAATAGACCCTTGAATTGGAATGAATATATGCACATTTCTGACACCATCAAAATCATATATATATATATTCCCACAACAATTCAAAAAGCACTAGCTTTGTTGATTTAAAATAAGCGATTGTTTTTAATAAATCATCTTCTTAGGGTTTTGGTATTTTGGAGATCACACCCTCCGCTCCTGTTCGTAGCAATAAGATATTTCTAGTAAAATTTTTTTAGAGCAACCATACCATGATGGAAGCCTCGTGGGAACACGAAGAGGAGATGCGGTTCAAATATCCACAACACTTCAGTAATGAAAATACATAAATTTTGAGGACGAAATTTCTTTTAAGGGGGGTAGACTGTAGCACCCGAATAAAAAAAAATTAAAAAAGAGAAAGGGGCGTTGGTTTTTAGTGTATATATACGTGAAAAACCCTAATACCACTTCTAAAGGAGTAGTCGTCTCACGTCTTTATCAATCTCTTTGTCCTTGTCTCTATTTTGAGGAAGTAGTGAAGCCAAGGCATATTGAGAGAGAGAGAGAGAAACAACGTCTGTTAAAAGAGTAGAATGAGAGGGAAGATTGGATCATCTTCCTTTGCCAAAATCTCATAATTTTTTAATAACTGATTTTTTTTCTTCTTTACTTTTATATTATTGATTTGAATTAAAATCAATGGATATGATACCCCTCTCAAACTATCACACAATTGACAATGTCTCTCAAACTTTTAATTGTGATAATATCCCCCTAATGATGAAACTACCTTTAGTAAAATAAAAACAAAAAATACTAAAACTTCTAGAAAAAACCTAAAACTAAAAAATAAAATAAAGTCCAAGGGGTGGCCAAATTTAATTTTTTTTTAAAAATCATTTTATAAGAAAAAATAAAAATTTTGATTTTTTTAATAAAAATTGAAAATTTTCATTTTTTGTTTTATAATTTTTTTTTAAAAAAATTCATTAAAAAAAATTAAAATTTTCAATTTAAAAAATAATAGTTTTCGTTTTCTAAAACAAGATATTAAAAAAAAAAAAAATCATTTTATAAAAATAAAAATTTCCGTTTTAAAAAAAAGAATTCATTTAAAAAAATAAAAAATATTCATTTTAAAAAAAATTTAAATATTTTCATTTATAAAATAAAAATAAAAAAATGTTTTTTTTTAATTAAAATTTTCGTTTTTTTTAAAAAAAGAAATTATTATTTTATTTTATTTTTTCAAATTTATAGGGTATTTTTGTCTTATTGAGAAATATAGGGGCATTTTTATCTTTTTAATAGTCTTGGGGATACTGACAATATTTTGATAGTTTGAAAAAGACATTGTCAAAATCAAAAATTTAAAACAGATATTGTCAATTAGATGATGGTTTGAGGGGTACTTTTGACATGTCCGCATAAGAGGGAGGAGATGAATTCGAACTAGTGATCACATCCACTTCATTAGGTGTGGTCCTAAGCAGTAGCTTGAACTTGTGCCATGGATCTCATCCAACAGCCACAATTTTACCACGTTCCCAACTAAAGATAAATAATAAAATATTATTTATTTTTTTAAAAAAATATATAAAACAAAATATTAAAATATTAAAATTAAAAATTAAAAAAACTATTGGGTCAGGCTGGCCACCCCAACTGAGCATTCCGCCACCCCCAGGGGTCGGTTGGGGCCCTAGGGGGTGGCTTCGGCCGCCACCAACCGGTCCTTAGGGGTGGCCGAAGCTACCCTCGTGGCCATAGGAGGTGGTTGAACCACCTCCCATGGCCAAATTTTGTTTTATATATATATTTTAAAAAATAAATAATATTTTATTATTTATCTTTAGTTGGGATACGTGACAAAATTGTGACTATTGGATGACATTAGATGGTTAGGATTTAAGAAAAAGCTGATGGGCAATTTTTGAAGCATTGCCGGAATCCTGATCCCACCTAGCCAATTAAACTACCTTTTGGAAACATTTGAGGGGTACTTGAACGGTATGTAATATATCATTACTCGAAAAGAGGACTTGTCCAAGGAATTCAAAAAAAAACAAAACCATTAGCCCGCTTCTTTTTGGGGCCGAGATTTAAACTTCACTGTTGACGCTTCACAGTTGAAGCAAACGCAGATGCCATGGCTTTGATCTTCCCGGACTACCAGCCCACCACCTCTGTGCCTGACCCCCTCTTGCCCTGGCTCTGGTTCTCTCTCCCTCTCTCACAAACAAACAAGCACGCTGGCTTTCATTGTGTTAAACTTGTTGCTGTTTGTTGTGGATCCAGGTCGATCAAGAAAGCTCTCGAAGAAGACTCGAGGTCAGGGTTAGATCTCAGCAAGCTTCTCTCGGATTGCATCGTCACATTCAAGGGCAATGAGCAGTACCGGAACGATGTCAGATTTCTCAAGATTTGGTTCCTCTATGTAATTTCCTAGTCATCTGTTAATTTTTGTTTCCGTAATTCGAATGCTTGTATTGTGTTTTCAGTTTTGGTATGTCTTCATCGGTTGTTAAATTTCATCTTTGTTTTTTTAGGCTTAAAATGTTTAATGGGTTTGCTTGGTTTGTCTTCGTATACTGAAATTCCCTTCAGCTTCAATTGCTTAGTTTTGTTTGCGTGTGGTAGCTATTATGGGTAATTGTTTTTCATGTTCTATTGGCCTTAAGATATTTGAGCAATTTTAGCTTTATTTGCTTGTTTTATATAGTTGTATTAGATTTTTGGGCTTAAAGTATCTGAGGGTTTACTTGGTTTCTCTGTTTCATTGGTACTCCCATAGGCACTTACTGTTTTTTTTTTTTTAATTAGTTTGTCTCACAATTAAGTTGCTTGAAATTGATCTGGGTTTGTGCCTTTGGTGTCTCTGTAGGGTTTACTTGGGTTCCTATGCAATTAATGCTCCTTCAACCATCTCTATGCCATTTTGTTTCCCAATTCAATTTATTGGGTTTTGTTTTATATATGGTACTACAATTGGGTGGTTGATTTTCTCTATTGGGTTAAGATGTTTGATGGGTTTACTTGGTTTTGGTAAGTTTTTATGCTTTGGTTAGGACTTATTTATTTTTAGGTCGTTTTGTTTCAAAGTTCAATTGCTTATATAGTGCTCGTGTGTTTGGTATCTGTGATGGTTGGAATCTTTGATGGCTTAATTTGGTCTTGTTGGTTTTTGTAGATGGACATTTGTAAAGATTTTGAGCGTGTTTTCAGAGAAATGGTGGAGAGTGAGATATGTATTGGCCATTCCTTGCTTTATGTATGCTATGCATCCATTCTTGAATCGAAAGGGATGTTGCATGACGCTCACATGGTTTATCAGTCTGGAGTTTTAAGGTCTCTTTCTTTCTCTCTCCCCAGTATGTGTGTCTATATGTGTTTCTCTCTCAGATTGGAGGTGTCTGGTTGATTGGGTGTTTCAAGTTGTGCCATAACACTTGTACTGATGCTCTGCTACTAGGAATGCTAAACCGGTCGAGTTGTTGAAGAAGGCACATGCCTTATTTCTCGATAGAATGTCTGAATTAGCGAATGCCTGTTCATTTCAGAAGGTGTGTTCACATGGCCAAACGGTGCAGCTCTTACACATTTTTCTATGGTCTTGTTCCCCCACCCTAAAAGGAAAAAAAAAAAAAAACCTCCGCGTGTGCTTTCCAGTCTCTTTGTAATAGGGTACGTCAATGACTTGGAGATGGACTTCATTAAAGTTTGGTATATGACAGCAGAGAAATCATGTTAACAAAGGCACACACACAAGACACATGTTTTAATGACATTAATTATTGCTCAAATTTAAGTTTTGAAAACTTGGTAAGTAGTTTTAGAAAAATATTTTCATATCAGCATGCCTTCTTTCAGGATTGAATTATTTGTTCTATTATGAAACATACCCTTCTATAAAGTGGCTAATACCGTACAATGCCCTTTTTTTTTTAAGAGATGAGACTAACCGGACTAGGCAAAAAGCTGGATAAGTCTTCCTATATACTAATTTTTTAATTCTTTATTGCCTTGAATAGAGAACATTTTCCAGATTATATACATACATGCTCTCTTTTAAGGAAAAGGAGGAGATTGAAGTATAAATTAGCCGAAGTTCATATCTATGAATTGTGTAAAGATTTATCCTTTTGCATTTCCATCTTGCAGATTGATGATCGTGAAGCCATTAAGTTTGGAAAAAGTCAAATTAATCCATGGTCCACCTCTAGCATTGAAAACCTATTGAAGAAGCTGAATCCTCATATTATGAAATATGATGTGAGACAGTACAGTTAGTATCTTTTGCATAGTTTTTCATTTATCAGCCTCGCCAGTAGTTGGTGTTATAATTGCTTCTTGACATACTTTTCAGGGATACCATAAAAGTAAAAAAGCTTACCCGGGAAAAGTGGCTCTATCTTCTTTGCATAATTCATCAAGGAATAAGGTTATTGAGATAGGTAAAACTCCATATTAGATTAACTTTGTTATATTCACATGAATATACCATTAAGTTTTTAGTCTTATATAAGGCTTTGTGTTTGTTTAGTGATTTTCAATGTAAATTTATATGTTCTGACCAATACGCATAACCTTTTGCAGTTGGTATGTTATAATTGCTATACCTAACAAAATTAACTGCTGATTTTGTATAACGTTTGTTTAAAAGAACATCAATTAGATAGATACAAAAGAGATTCACAATATTAATTATCAAAATTGAAAATCCAGAGACTAAATTGAAATCGCGCAAAAAGCTAGGGACTAAATTTGAGTTTTTCCTTGAAATTTAAAAATTACCCTAGAAATATAGTACATTTTTGAGTTTAGGAAGAAACGTATCTCTGAGTTACCGTTCTAAGAATTTCATTTTATAAAGTTTGACAGTTAGATACTTGGACTCTAGGTGGCCAAATTTGTATTATTCGTGATTGTGCTTATTGTGATGCTCAAAGGTGGAAAAAAGTACCAGATCAAAGGTTGTGCCGGTCAGGGTGGTTTTGCTCAAGTATATAAAGCATATGTCAACAGTAATCCAGATGAAGTTGTTGCGCTTAAGGTATTTACTATTGTAGTATTCTCCTTTTTAATTGCCGACTAGATGTCTTGTTGGATTATATCATGGTCTCTGAAATTTCTTGCAGATACAAAAGCCTGCTTTCCTTTGGGAGTTCTACATGTATCGTCAGCTAGATCAGCGCATCTCAGACAAGGAAGTATGCCATTTTCTGGTGGTGTCCCAATGTTTATTGGCTGTTTCTGGTTTGTTTAGTTACTTATTCTTGCTATCTCATTTTATCAGAGGTCAAGCTTTGGCTTTGCTCATAGAGTGCATCTCTACTCTGACTGTAGCATACTTGTCTGTGACTATCTATCCCATGGGACTCTTCAGGTTGGCTTATCATATCTCGTATCTGCTATATTATTGGGTTTAGTCTTCTGTAATACTTGTGTTCCAATTTTCCCTTGTGCAGGATGCAATAAACTCCTATGTGGTCACTGGCAAGTCCATGGAAGAGGAGTTATGTATTTACTACACAGTAGAGATGCTGTACATGCTAGAAACTTTGCATGGCGCTGACCTCATTCATGGTGATTTCAAGCCTGATAATCTGCTTATTCGTTATGCTAGGTAACAGACTTTTCCACGTGGGTCGTTACTGTGTTACCTCTCCTATGGAACTGCCGTGAAACAACCCAATGCAATTTGTACGGGTTGATGACCAGAGCTTATGTTCAACTAGTTATATATCAATCAGAATGTCAAATTTCTATTTCCTTCTTCCAATTTTTTTTTTTTGAATTGTTTTCCTGGTATGTTCGTGTGTGGTTTTTGTAAAACTGTTTCTGTTCTTGATGTATGGGAGAAAATTCGTCTCTAAAAAATGGCGCTTGTGTTTTCTTACCTCAGCATTTGGATATTGTTGCACCGTCAGATTGTTACACTTTCCTAACCCATAAAAGACATTGTTTTTCAAAATTTAGTCAATAGCTGGGCAAAGTTGTTTTCACTTTTTTCTGCACATTCACTGCATGAGGCAGTTATACATCGTCTCAAGAGTGGTTCTTTTGGTGTCATTACAGTCTAACTGTTATAGATGTGATTGGTTTTCCAGCATTGATCTCTTTTAGTCTTGGCATCTTTGTTTGCTTTATACTCACTGTACAATGTATATTTATCCATGACAAATGTGGAAGATTTTTACAAGTCAAAGCCAGTTTCCATGCTTCATGCAACTAATGGTGCCAAAAGATAACCTATATATCTCTAATGCTCATTTTCTCATTATTAGCACACTAATGGTCTTATACAATCTGCAATTTGTGGATAGTGTCCTTCAAAAGATAATTACCTGACCTTTTGGCAGGGGTGACCTTACAGAAGATGGGTTCCATGACCGAACTGGTCCTTGGCATGATCAGGTTACTTCCATTTGCATCAAAGACTAAATTATGGTTTTGTTGTTTATGATTACTCAAGAGTTTTATCTTTCAGGGCCTTTGTCTTGTTGACTGGGGAAGGGGGATAGATCGACGTCTCTTTTCGGACGATGCAGAATTTAAGGGAGATTGCCGGACTTCTGGGTTTCGTTGTATTGAAATGCGGGAGAATAAGCCATGGACAGTTCAGGCTAGTCTCCACTTACATAGCATATCCGGTGCAATTGCTAGTACTATTGACTAACTTCATATTAATGTCTCTTTAAATTGACTCCAGGTAGACACATATGGCCTGTGTGTTATAGTCCATATGATGCTGCACAATTCTTATATGCAGTTAGAAAAGAAAGCATCATCTGATGCTGGCTACATTTATCTACCCAAATCACCTTTCAAACGGTATTTGCTAAGTCCTGCATAGTCTTAGGCATTTGTTGATCTTAACATTATATTTTGGTATCACTCTTAGCTTTCACAGCATGATTCTTATTCAATTGGCTTCAGATATTGGAAAGTTGATCTCTGGAAGAATTTTTTTACCAAGCTGCTTAACATGAGCCCTGGCACTGGCAGTGATGACAAGAACTTGTTGCAGAATTTGAGGGAAACATTCCAGGATTACATTTGCTCTAATCCTCAGCTCATAAAGAAACTAAAGGAGTTGCTGGTGAAGCAAAGGGCTTCCTTGTGTTCTGCTTAGTTTCTCTGGTCTTTTCCACTGAATTTTAATTTTTAATGGCCATGAAATTGTCAAATTTATGCACAGTGCAACGAAAAGCAAAATTAGGTGTAACTCTTCATTTATATTTTAACTCAAAATATATATACACATCCTTGAACCTCATAAAAAGAATTCTAGTTAAATTATGGACACAGACCACCTATCACAAGTGTGTATGGACATTAATGTGGGAAGATGGCTCAACCCATGTGACTTTGTGGTCGGTGATTGGGAGATGGACATATTATTATGGGCACTTGTTATTTTCGCTTTTTTATTTGTTTTGTTTCTTATTTTTACATATTTGTTATTTTTTTTATTCCTCACTCCCATGATTGAGGAAGGGAAGGGGTTTATTATTGTATGTCTTTAAGGGTGTGTTTTACATTACGATTTTAAATCAAATCACAAAAAATAAATTGTTTGGGATTATGTTTTTAAAAAATTGCGATTTGAAAGTGTGGATTTCAAATTGTAGGTATGGAGGTACTTTTTAAAAAACGTACAATTTTAAAGGCTAAATTGTGATTTTAAATGTCAAACTGTGATTTTGCCGAATGCTTAACTGCGTTTTTTGCGGGAAAATGCACTTCATTCTCCCGAAGTTTGACTCAATTTTCAATTTGAACCCTAATGTTTAAAAATTTGCAATACACCTTTACAAAATTTAAAAATTTCTCTAAAAATATTTTCTGACGAAAACTATTTTATGTGGAAGTAAACGGAGCCAAAGTTACAAAATTTTACAATTTGAGTAATTCGTCACTGAATTTCGTTTTCTCATACCGAAAGTCAAACATGTGCTACGCACGTGAGAATTTTTCTTCCAATCTTCCCAGATTGCCCCAAATTAGCAAAAGAATTAAAAAAAAAAAAAAAACATTGGGTGGCGGTTGCCACCCCTTTGGCCAGCTACCCCCCACATGCGTGCCACGTGTTTGACTTTCCGTCTAAGAAGACAGAATTCAATAACAGATTATTCGAATTGCAAAAGTTTGTAATTTTGTAAGGGTACATTGCAAATTTTTAAATATTAAGGTTTAAATTAAAAATTGGGTCAAATTTCGAGAGGGTAAAATGCATTTTTTCCTACATTTTTAAATGTCATGTTTTCAAATCATATATTTTTAAATCGTTATTTTTAAATTACACTTTAACCTAAAACAAGTATCAACCTAAATATTTATGATCAACCCATAGATACTTTTCACTTGCAAGAATTACTACAAAACAAGAAACAAGATTGCTACAAATTAGATTAATTTGTAATTAGCCCCAAGACTTCGGCCTAACTAGAAAAAGTAATCTAGTGGGCCCATAAAACTCACTAAGATAAGCGATGTTATTGAACCAAACAAATCAACAAGAGTAAAATTGTCAGCCCTAGTTGAGTCTGGATAAGAAAATCGTTTGGCAACTTTTTAGTAGTGTTTTCAAAAGAAAACAAACATTAAAAATATTTATTTTAATATATATATATATATATATATATATATATATATGTGTGTGTGTTTATTTTCTAGGCACGAAGGCTTCATTTTTATTATTAAAAAAATAAAAAATAAAATTGGAGAGGTAGTTGTAGCAAGCCCAATGAAAGAGATGAGATGACTGTGTAGTTACCTTTCTATTTAAAAATAATAATAATTTACCAATGTCAATAATTGACAATTATACAATTCAAACAATTTTCTGTTTTGAATTTTTAGTTTTTTTGTAAGCATATAAAGCTTTTATACTTTAAAAAAAAAATAAAAAAATAAGCACATGATATTTCAAAATATATTTAAAAGAAGGTGTAAGAAGTTTTTATTGTATTTTATTTTTGGAAAAAAGTTTTTGTGTGAAATGATAAAAGGCTTGTAAATACAAGGCCAATAAAAACATGCTCACACCTTGATATTGTTACTTATAGAAACAAATAAAAAATAAATAGAAAAAATAAAAAGGGATATTTTTCACCTTTTTTGGTTTTTAATTTTTTTTTCTAAAACGTTCATTAAGGGCATGTTTGAGATTGTGTTTAAAGGGTCTAAAAGAGTTTTTAACACTCAGAAAATCTGTTTAAAGAACAAAGTATTCGTTTGGTAAAAAAATTAAAAACGCTTTTAATGGTCCAAAAAGCTTAAAAATTGTTAAAAAAAAAAACATTTTTGACAAAAGCTTAAAAATGAAACTTTCGCCCAAAAACTTTTTTTTTTTTTTGACTTAAATGCTCAATTTCTCAAATACAATCACAAACAAACATGCTTTAAACAAATTTTGCAAATGGCTGATAAAACACAAAACTCAAAACAAATTTTCACATTCTTCACCACAATCCACAAATCTTGAGAGATTGGCCATATCTATCTCTCTCTCTCTCTCTCTCTCTCTCTCTCTCACATTTCTCGTCGGTTTTTTTTTTTTTTCCCTGGCCGAAACGATTCTCCGAGTTTTCAGACTCTCTCCTAAGACCACTCTCAGTGGCACAAGTGTGATTTGAACTATTCGTCGAGGTCAAAACGGCCAGTCTCTCACAAACCCTAATCAGCCTTCGAGCTGCCATGTGTATATATAAATATATCCATCTTCGATCATCATCATTTCCATTTCCGTTACTGAGATAGTGTGTGTGAGAGATCTCTCTGCCTCTTTCTC
Organism: Corylus avellana; assembly: GCF_901000735.1. Classification (NCBI taxonomy): domain Eukaryota; kingdom Viridiplantae; phylum Streptophyta; class Magnoliopsida; order Fagales; family Betulaceae; genus Corylus; species Corylus avellana. The sequence continues at coordinate 10,604,739 of NC_081545.1, read as the reverse complement.
TCACTGCATCGGCGACCTCTTCAGGTCAGTGTTTCTTCGATCTCTTAGATCTTCGCTTTCTCTGCTTCTTTTCATTTGTTATGAATTCTGTTTGGTTGCTGAGAAAATTGAGCAAATGAACTGAAACGTCGCGTTTAGACCTTGTGTAGTCTTCAATTTTTTGTTTTGTGTTGCTAATGAGAGGTGATCTTTGTGATTTTGCTTTCATTTCTCTACCTCTGTTTCGTTGCTGAGAAAATTGGTTAAATAAATGGAAATGGGAGTTTCGGGATTATGCAGCTGTGAAATTTGGGTTCTTGTTGTTGTTGAGAGGCGATCTTCGCGATTTTACTTTTATTTTCTTCACCTCTGTTTGCCCGCTCAGAAAATGGAGTGAGAGATAGGAATGGAAAATTTAGAAGTCATGTAGCTGTGGATTTTTTTTTGTTTTTGTTTTATGCTGTGTTTGTGTGGCGATCGCTTTGATTTTGCTCTCATCTTCGCTGAGAGAATTGGGCGACAGAAAGGAGAAGAGGATTTCGAGCTAATGTATCTTTGGACTTTTTGCTCTATGATGGCTATGGCTGGAGATTTGTGCAGTTGGTTTCATTTTCATTTGTGTTTGATTTCTGCTGTCGAAGATGTTTGTTTTTTCAGGTTTCTTATCTGATTCTTTTGTAGATCAGTGCTTGAAAATTAACATCTGTACCCTTTTTGTAAACCAACCCTGTGTATGGTTGCGAAGAAAGAGGAGAGGATATAAAATGAAATGTTGTTTATAACATTATATTAGTATTGCTTTAGGCTCAGTTTGGTGGAACTTTCTTTATATTGTGCTCAATTTCCTTTCAACATTTCTTATGAAATCAATTGTGGTGTATGATTTAGAAAGAGTGCCTTTGAGAGAACTGGGCAGCCCCTGATGGCGCTTGTGTTCCGTTGCGGGCATATAGAAAAATCCCTATTCCTTTCTTTCGTAAATTCCTTGCAAGTCTCTTGCAGCAACAAGAAAGGTGTTGTACATTTATTTTGATTTATGTCGGATACTTATCATAAATCAATTGTGGTGTATGATTTAATGGGAGGGGAATGAAAAGGAGAAATGATCGTCATGTGTTGTTAAAATGAGTTTTTAGTATTTTGTTAGTGTGTATGGTATTGCTCTTTCAAAGCAATGCTTTAGAGATGAACACTCTATGAAAAGCTTTTACAATCATGTAGCCTTCTTTTTATTTATTTTATTTTTTTTTATATATTTGAAAACAGATTTCATATGCTGGGTTTGTTAGTAGCATTTGTATGGATAATTTGTTTTGACTGATGGATATCTTGGTACAGTTGCTAACAGCCATGATCTTCACCTGCTTTATTTATTTATTTTATTTATTTTTTAAAATGTTGTGTTGATGCACCTGATTATTGTTTCATGCTTTATTTGCTTCTTTGCTCTTCATATGACTTGCATCATAGAAGTGTTTGCTTTGACTACATTTTGAAGATAATTGGTTATAAAAATAATGGTGATTCCTTTAATTGTGTAATTTACTACACTACCCTATCCGTCAGTGAGAAATAGAAAAGGAATTTCACCTTACTTGGTGAAGGGAAAATAAAGTGGAAAATTTTATGTTTTGTGCTGTTGTATGGAAAAATTCTTTTTGTTTTGGTCTGTTCTTTTGCGATATGAAGGTAAAGCTTTGGCACAGGTAGTTGAAGTTGCAAGTTGTATGTTTATGCATTTGTCAGTGTGCAATATTCTGGCAAAGACCCGATAGTAGTTACAAACTGATTTTGATTATGGTAAAGTAAATGAGCTGCTTACTTATGCACTTGTCCTGTATTGATATTATTTTATTCCCTTGCAGGTCACCATCTTGAGTCACTAACATGGTGGATGGATCACAGCATCCGTCAATATTTCAGAAGATACAGGGGCAGTCTGACCTCATTTCTAGGCTTTCCCCCAACTTGCATGCCAGGAATTATGGTGGGAGTGATGCGTATGTAAATGGTGGTTTGCAGAGCTCTCTACATCTGGCATGCCAGGGCGCTGGCCTGGCACATGTCTCACCTTTGTCTACCGTGTATGTACAAGCTCCTTCAGAGAAAGGTGCCAAAGGGTTTTTTATAGATTTTCTCATGGGAGGAGTTTCAGCTGCTGTTTCCAAGACTGCAGCAGCTCCAATTGAACGTGTTAAACTATTAATTCAAAATCAAGATGAGATGATCAAGGCTGGTCGATTAAGCGAACCATACAAGGGAATTTCTGACTGCTTTGCTCGAACTGTTAAGGACGAAGGTGTCCTTGCTCTTTGGAGAGGAAACACTGCTAACGTTATCAGATACTTTCCCACCCAGGTCAATTTCCTTTCTCTTCTTGTTGGCCTCTTGTTCTTCCATTTCTTTGTCTTTCTTTTGGTATCTGTTTGGAGGAAATGCTTTTGTTGTATAATTATTTTGTTTTGCTTTCATGCTCCTCACTGGTAATGCTTATATCTTTAAACTGCTTGTGTACCAGGCCTTGAACTTCGCTTTTAAGGACTACTTCAAGAGTCTCTTCAACTTCAAAAAAGACAAAGATGGATACTGGAAGTGGTTTGCTGGTAACTTGGCATCAGGTGGTGCTGCTGGTGCTTCATCTCTTCTATTTGTCTACTCACTGGACTATGCCCGAACACGTTTGGCCAATGATTCAAAGGCTGCGAAAAAGGGTGGTGAGAGGCAGTTTAATGGTTTGGTCGATGTTTACAGGAAAACTCTCAAATCTGATGGTATTGCTGGGCTTTACCGTGGATTCAATATCTCATGTATTGGAATTATAGTTTACCGTGGGCTCTATTTTGGAATGTATGATTCTCTAAAACCTGTGGTTCTTGTTGGTGGGTTGCAGGTATGTGAAACTTTTGAAATTGCACTCTGGTTCTCGTGTTTGGATACGCATCACATCTCGTCTTGTGTATTTATATCTGGTCTCCTAAATATTCTAGTTCCTTGCTGGGCAATGTTGTTTTCCAATGCTTTAAAGGATGTTGTTTATGAATTGTTGGTAGGCATGTTTCATGTTCACACTGGCCATGTTTGGTGTTTACAGGATAGCTTTCTTGCTAGCTTCTTGCTGGGATGGGCAATCACCATAGGTGCTGGATTGGCTTCTTACCCCATTGATACAGTACGTAGAAGGATGATGATGACATCCGGAGAAGCCGTCAAATATAAGAGCTCTTTGGATGCATTTCAGCAGATTCTCAAGAATGAGGGTCCTAAATCACTCTTCAAGGGTGCCGGTGCAAACATATTGCGTGCTGTTGCAGGTGCCGGTGTGCTTGCTGGTTATGACAAGTTGCAGGTCATTATGTTGGGCAAGAAATATGGGTCCGGCGGTGGTTAATTTGTGACAATGACGACAATGAACAGTGATGATGATTGCGTTCCTTTTCTCTCTTCAAGAGTTGAATAAAATTTTGGAAGAACAATATTTAGGTATATGATATTAGAAATTTTATAGTTATGAAGACATTACTTGAATTTTGAATGTTTGCTTTATCTTTTAAGTGTAGTTTTGTCTCTCATTTGGTGAGAAATAATTAAAGTGTTGTGCCCATATCGATGCTTGCTTGGCATTGTACTGAATGTTTTCTACATATTGCAATCATCTTTATTTTCTCCTCTGCCTATTTATATGTTTCGGATCATGCTGTGGAGAATAGGTATTGTAACTTGCAAATTGGTCTCTAATTTCCTTGGTTCTCGTAGTAGCTTAATATTAAACTAAGGTGTGTGACCTTGGGAGTGTGAGATTAAGAGTTTTACAATTTTAAGTGTCTTTGAGCACTAGCAGCTGATACTTTATAACTCATTTCCTTCCCTATGTTTAGAAAAAATTTCAAAAAATTCACATTAGTTTTCTTAAATCTAACCACCCTCTTGGTAGTTACAATGTTTTCTGATGTGTAGGGAAGTAAAAGGGTTCTTATATATTATTTTAATATAAATACTTATCTTTTATCCTTCCTCTTTCATTTTTTTGTCTTTTATTGGAGATTATGTTGAAATTTTGTGAAAAAAAATATGAGGGTAGGTAGAAAATTGGTATTTTGTAAAGAAATAATATTTTAATAGTATAAAGAAATGTAAAGAAAGTTATTGTGAAATATATTTTGATATGAAAACAAAAAGTAATTTTGTTTCCTAAACTTAAGAAAAATTAAAAGGAAATTGTTGCTAGTACTCGAAGCATAATTTTTGAAAACTAATTTTCAATTTTCCAGGGTGAGCTTTGTTAGAGCAATAGCATACACTCTAAAATCCATTCCCTTTCCTCTATATATATATATATATAATCTCAAAAACTTACCCACATCAAATTCCTATATTTATAATATTTTGATACCCAACCCAGTATTTTATTTACAAAAACTTTTTTCTCCTCCCACGCGTCTCTCTCTTACGGCTATCTCTGTCTCCTCCCAAAAACGCTTCACCTTCCTTCAACCTTCAATACCCAAACCCTCATTTGATTTACCAACTCCTCTTCGAACCTCCTAGAAAAAAAACTCACCTTCCTTCAACCCCCAATTTCCAAACTCAGAAATCAAGAGAGATTGAGAGATTGAGAGACGAGAGAGAGAGAGAGAGAGAGTTTGAGAGATGGAGAAGACGCAAATGAGAGAGAGAGAGAGAGAGAGAGGGGGACGGAGGAGAGAGAAGACGAGAAGAGATTGAGAGAAAGTAAATATGTTTATGGAATAAAAAATAAATAAAAGTAAAAAATATTGTTTTAATAAAATAGAAAATATTAAGGGAATTTATTGTGAGGTGTATTTGGATAGAGAATAAAAAAATAATTTTATCCCTTAAATTTAGGAAAAATAGTTGGTTATCTACCGGCTCTTAACAATTCTTACTAGGCAATAATATATTGAGGATCATTTTATTTTATTTTATTTTATTTTTGGTTATTTGAAAGAGTAACATAATTTATCATATTTTTATCTTACAATTTTGATATAGTAGTTTTAACTACCTTTTGATTTTTTATTTATTTATTATTATTTTTTAAACAATGATTGATCTAAAGAGTAGTTCAGATTGTGATGTAAGCAATGTGAAATAATTGTAGAATAAAAATGTGACTCAAGTAATAATTGTCTTTTTAATGTAGATTTTATTTTTTATTTTATTTTATTTTATTATTTTTTTTAAAGAGTAGATTTTGTTAAATCACTAAATAATTTCGAGTTCTCTCTTTTGTCTTTTCTTGCTACTTTGTTTCAAATTAGTATCACAGAAGATAATTTAAGTTAGAAATTTTTTTTTTTTAGTTTAGCCCTTATTTTAATTAAATATTTCTTGTGTTTTGAGCCTTTTACAAGTGAAAAAATATATTAATATATTAATTAAATAATTAATTTAAAATTTTGAGATAATTAGTGATTTAACATATTTAAATAAAAATGCATTTAGATTCTCATCATTATGTTAATACACAATTATCTCCAAAATATTAGTAAATAGAAATTAACAAAAAAGAAAAGAAAATATACGTTAGACATCATGGAAAGGTAGTAAACTTTTTGCACGCTTTTTAACACAAGAATAACTTGTAGCATCCCTCTATAATATGAAAATTCACCAATATGCAAGAATGAAGCGATTGTCACCTTTTTCTTTTTCTTTGTTCTTTTATTAGTATTTTTTGGCATACATGGCTCTTCTACACGTGGTACATTTTTGTTAGATATACTTAAAAAAAAAAAACAATTGACACGTTAAAAGATTGTCAGAGACTAAAAGACATGAAGACTTATTTTTCAAATAGGTAGAAGGTAGAGTTATAATTCTTAAAATTAGAAACTCAAGGTCCTTATTTAGGAATGAGAATAACTTTGCTAAGGTTTTAGCACAAACTAAGTTTTTTGTGCCTTCAATAAAAGGTTGACACATCAGCCTGAAACAAGAAAAGCAAATATTCAAAAAATACTGGATCTGGATCTTTCCCCTTTTATCACACATGTACGAAACAACCATTCTCCTTCTATCACTTATATGCATGTCAAAATAAAGTTGTTCTCTTGATATTCGTGGGATGAGGCGTTGATGAGTTTTCAAAATTTCTCATTCAAGGACACAAAAGACTTAGTTTGTGCCACGATCGTATAGAAGTTATTATCCTTTATTTATATTGAGACAAAATTAAAAAACTTTTGGATAGTTATCTTATGTTTTGTCTTCAACCCAATTTAGAAGAAAACTTCATAAGTAATAAGTCTATTTTCTTTCATTTCCTCCTTTAATGCTTATCTTCTCTCTCTCTCTCTCTCTCTCTCTCTCAACTAGTTACAAAAGCTATACATTGTTATGCAATATAAATAATATTCAGAATTTCAAGATTGGAGGGCAATGTGATGATAATTAATCATTTCATGTATGTGCCAACAGACAAAATGTTCAGAAAGTGGAAGCTGTGCCTTTCAAATATGAACATCTGAAGCTAATCCCATGTAATCTGAGGATCACCCTTACACCCTTTAACACAACACTTGTCTATCAGTCAATCCCTTCAATCCCAAGAAATCCCTTCATTTCTCTGGGGCTGCTCAAGCTGTCTTTCTCCACTCCCACTTCAAACAACTAAGAAAACTACATGGAAGGAGGCAGGTCCTTGTCATGCGCATCCTCCACAATACCATTTGTCTGCAACTCATCTCTAGACTATTCTTAACAAACAACACCACAATCTATGACAGTTTAGATTTGTTCTTCGCCTTCGTAGCGGTTAACTGTCGCTGTAATGGGTCGTCGTTTTTGAAAAAATTTAAACAACTTGTCCATGATTATGCAGAAGAATTGAGCATTTCCGTTGAAAGGGAAAGAGCTCCTTACTTATAACAAACAAGCTTCACTACCATAAACCCACAACAGCAAATGGCTTCATCTATGGTTTCCTTTTTCTTCTTCACCTGTGCCTTTGTCCTTTTACTCCTGCACATGTCTTTCTCATTCAACAATCTGGCACTGGCTGCAAAACACAGCAGCTTTGCGGCTCATCACTACCACCACTACCACCACCACCGCAGCCACTCCTCCGCATCGAACTCGAGACTCCGCCAAGCCTATGTTGCCCTCCAAGCGTGGAAACGCGTAATCTACTCTGACCCGAAAAACTTCACCACCAACTGGGTTGGTCCTTTTGTATGCAACTACTCAGGTGTGTTCTGTACTGAAGCTCTTGATGACCCCAAAATCTCTGTTGTTGCTGGCATTGACCTCAACTTCGCCGACATAGCCGGGTTCCTCCCAAAGGAATTAGGCCTCCTCACTGACCTTGCGCTTATCCATCTAAACACCAACCGCTTTTGTGGCATCATTCCTGAAACTCTAGCCAATCTTACACTTCTCTATGAGCTTGATCTCAGTAACAACAGATTTGTAGGCCCTTTTCCTAAGGTTGTGCTCAGCCTTCCCACCCTAAACTTTCTTGATATCCGCTACAACGAATTTGAAGGTCCATTGCCTCCTGAACTTTTCAACAAAAAACTCGATGCGATCTTTGTTAACAACAACCGCTTCACTACAATGATTCCGACAAATTTAGGATTAAGCACGGCCTCCGTGGTGGTGTTCGCAAACAACAACTTTGGAGGCTGCATTCCGTCGAGTATATCAAAGTTCGCAAATACTTTAGAAGAACTGGTATTAATCAACAACAGTTTGACAGGGTGTTTGCCACAAGAGCTGGGATTTCTCTACAAATTGAAGGTGTTGGATCTAAGCTCTAACAATATAGTTGGTCCTATACCCTATAGTTTAGCTGGTTTATCCCACTTGGAGCAACTAAATCTTGGCCATAATATGCTGACTGGGATTGTAACAGATGGAGTGTGCCTTTTGCCAAGCTTGGCAAATTTCACATTCTCTTATAACTTTTTCTGTGAGGAGGAGGGAATATGCCAGAATTTGACATCAAGACGAGGGTTTAAGTTCGATGATCGTCGAAATTGTTTGCCGGATAAACCACTTCAGAGGAGCAAAAAGGAATGCAGTGCTGTGCTTGAGCGTCCTGTTGATTGCTTCTGCTGCACCGGTGGTGGCGGTGCTGGACCTGCTTTTGCTCCTGCTGCAATGCCACCGGCAGTAGCAGCAGTGCCTGTGTCCACACCTTCTATGACTCCAAGTTACACATAGACAACCACACAATTGGTAGTTACTTTCAAAAGTAAAATAAAGTCCAAACTTGGGATAGCAAATGAGCTTGTAATTACTGTGTGAAGCTTGTGAATTAGAAGAAATATACATCTCCTTATCTAGAAAAACCATGTAAATACAAGTTTAAAAGAATTGGAAGTGGCTTCTCAGAATGGCTGCTAGATTTGATCAGTGCAAATAAAAAAAATGTTATTTACAGCTATTCAGCTCAGGCATGTAGCAGCTAGCAGGTTGTATTCAGTAGTTTTTCTTCTTAGATAGCCTCACGCAAGACTTGGATAAGTTGGGCGTTATTAAATGATCAGAACCCTAGTTTACCCAGCTACAGGGAAATGATATGAAAACTCATGATAAAAAAAATAATAATAATAAATAAAAGCCTTTGTTTCCCTGAAATACAAATCCATCAAAAGATTTTGGGGTGTACACCAAGTTTTTTGGGGGGTTTTAAATCTTTTCCCATTGATTTACAAATCCACTTGTGCCATTTCCCTTGTGATAAATCAACTCAAGGAAATTTGAAGCAAAAGAAAAAGAGAAACCTTTTTTTGACAAAGCCTTTCTACAAACTAAGTTTAAGGAAATTCTTCCAATCAACTTATTAAATTGACATGATGACATCCATCATTAGAACAAGTGATTCGCACCTGCATTTTAAAAATGTATGTGAAATACTTGAAGGACAAATGTTACAAATCACATTCTCTAAAAACATATATCAACTAATAAACTAGGTTAGAAGACATTTTTTCTTGACCCAGTTTGAAAGAAAACTTTGCCCCCCTTTCTATTCCCATCCTTTTATCTTTTGAGATGATTTTTTTCTATCATTCCTTTGATCACGTTGAAGACAAACTAATATGTAGTGGGAATATCTTCCGTTTGGTCATGGTGTAAATGACCCAGTTTACGCCCACCAACCAAAAAAGGACAAATCAACTTATTTCAACTTACAAAATGAACTTAGTTACATCAGATTATATCACTTGCTCTTAAATGAAACCCATAATTTCTCTCTTACAAAAAACCGCCCATTTCTCTCTTAAAATGAAACCCATTATTTCTCTCTTACTCAGTTTCAGATTTTCACACCCATCGCCCATCCTGCAAAACCGGCCGCCACACATGACCAGCCCGATCCTCCGCCCAACCGGCTTCAAAAATCCAACACCACCTAGCCCACCGCATGGCCAGTGCAAGCCGCACCCACCGGTTTAGCATCAAATTTAAGATGACCGGATCTCTTTAGGGTGATAGAATCCTTAAAGGGTTCACTTTTCACCTCTATATTTTAGTTTTAAATTCAGAAACAGGTTTTGAAGCATTAACACCCACCGCTAATGCAGAAACGAGTTTTGAGGCATTAGCACCCACCACATTAGCATTCCCTCAGCTGCAATAGCGGTGGTGAACCGTCGAAGTAGCTTGGCAGAGCTGGGCGGGGCGTGGCTTGGCAGAGCTAGGTGGGGCGGCGTCTATGCCTGGGAGGTGCGTGTTCTGGGCAGTGAAGATTTTTTAGGTTAAGCTTTTGTTTTTTGGGATATTATCAGGGGAAGTTTGATGTTTGGGATATGAACTTGTGCAACCAAGCTTATTTTGTAAGTTGAGGTAATCTGAGGTGGCAGCATTTTAATGGAAGAGTTTTCTGCTTTAACCGTATAGCAGCACCTCTCATACGTAGTTCTAAGCAAAACACATTTCTTGAATTGACAGCATCAAATCAAATGCCATTTGTTTTGCATTAAACTAGACTATTGAATTGAAGAGGATTTACACCTATACAATTGCTAAATGTACTCAAATATACAATATACATTACAAACAATACAAGAATCATTGGCTACAGACTGCTACAGCATCTGTGACAGTTTGTGACTGATTATGTTGTATCTCACCCTTCTGAAGGTGAACTCAAGGTAAAAAGGCAGTTCTATTCCCAACCTGAGAAAAGGGAAAAAAACACAATGAACATGTTCAAGTCAACAATGACAAATTCTGGTATATCATGAAAGGCCAGGAAAAGAACGTGGATATAACCTTCAAGAAATGAGGAATTGCATGGAAAAAGAAGATGGATTCAACATGAAGCAATGCAAGTTTGAATTAATTAAGATAGATTTAGAAAACAAAAGAAAAAAAAAAAAAAGTTTTGATCGTGCAAGAATCAGTGAATAATTTCCAAAATTAATGATGCTCCTATTTGCAAAAGCACATGTGAAAATCGAATTGGTAATGCTATGTGACAGAAAAAAGTCCTCAGAAATTCAAAAAATAACTGAGCAGTTATCCTAGAAATTCAAAAATTCAAACTGTTCAATGACATATCAAGTCACATTACCAGAATTAGTGAGTTGGGGAATGTCAGTTGGTCCTATATGATATAGACATAAAGTGAAAAGATGCTCTTATGCTGGTGGTAGTGGACGCCGGCAAGTTGGGCACTCCATCTTTATGTCCATCCACCTTTGTAAACAACCAGAATGGAAAAAATGATCACACGGCGTCACCTGTAAAAGATATTGTAAATTGATTTCAGTCCAGTGTTCAAGGAAAGAACACCTAACATACCAACTAATTACAAGAAAGAATCCTGTCAGAATACCATGCAATCATTAGATCGCTGTGTAATATCGATGGCAGTCATGCAAATGACGCAATCTGTAGCATGATTTGCGACCTGATCAAACCTTCTATAGTAGCTATATTTTTCAGGAAGAATCTGCAAACCATCATACCAAAAGTGAGATTTCCATGTAAGCACTCATAGCAAGTTTAGCTAAAAGTAACGTGCTGCAGCAATATAAATACACCTCTGCTAAGAAATCTAGTTGCAATTTGCACACCGCAAAATCAAAATTATTATTTAAATAGGTATTAAACGTTTCATGCAATTGCAATATTTCTCCACATGAACTGGAGCCCCATTAAATGAAGAAGCATTAACAAATTCAATAATCTTGTTGAGTTGAACTACTTAGAACTAGGGGAGCAAAAGCCCAAAAACATGGGAAGGCCAGACAATTTTTCATGCTTCAGATGTACAATATCACGAATCCAATTGGAAAATAAATCAATTAAGAGGTTATTGCAAGTAGTACTCAGGAGTAGATGCACAATAATACAACTCCTTGCTTAGCTAGTTCCACATAATTCTTTTACTTAAAGAGTAATCATTATATCTTCAAGACGTAGCAAGTCGATGGTGTGTAGTTTAGAGGATATGGGTGTGCTATGCATGCCTATGCCATCAATTACTAAAACAATAAAGAAAACGAACAAGATTTTGAGAGAAGACAAAAAGGAAGAGAGTTGCATCCAACCTGACGAGGAATGAACCAACGAGATCCAAGGTAGTTCTGGAGAAGAAGAATTGATGCTTGGAGTCCAATAAATACAGTCAAACAAATACACCAACTCTTGTCTGGCTCAATACGCATGAAGTTGTTAGGGCAGCCAAATATATATAACGGGATTGCCAGCCGAGTGACAGTCATGCCTAAGATGTAATGAGGATGCAAAGGCTTTCTTGAATCACGAACAACATTGGTTATTATTTGAGGTACCCAAAAAGAGTACAAAAGAAGAAGAATAGGTCTCAGAAAATTATGAAACTCATACATGACCAGAATGCCTCCCAAAAGGATCCCATCTGCAGATAGCGACAACAGTTAGATCAAATTAGCAGAACAATTTGATACAAACAAATTCTATAGTCTTAAGTATAATGCTGAAAATACGTTAAAGTGTAAATAAGCAATCATTATTAAACAGGGGAGTAGCAGACTGGCAATCATTGAGATTTGGAAATTTCTAAGGTTTATTGCTCCATCATTGAGACTAAACAAAAGAAGAGAAAAACCATTCATATCCTGGCATTGCACACAAGTAGCATGGGGAACTTGACATATGCATGTAATTTAGAGTTCTAAAGGATTACTTTAATGCAATTGTAATAGTAATAGTTAATATCCTCTCAGCAACTTGAGAAAAGAATACCATTCAGAAGATACATTTCGAGCTAACCTGCAGCTATCAAGTCATATGAAAGAACCATATGTGACTATTTTCACTTGGTATTAGTCATCACTCATCACATTAGCTTAACATGATTTCATATGGCTACAACAATGAGAATATCATCTGAAATTTTTAAATCTCCAAGTCCAAGCCTAGTGATATCTGACTTCAGAATGTGAAAACACTATCTTGAGATGTTTACTTGAGATACCTGAGAGATTTTTCCACATTGTTTTTTGGGACTACTGCCGGTTTGTAAGTAATAAAACTCATTACAACCTTCTAAAGTCTTGCTTGGGATGTTTGCTATAGATGATCCTCATGCCCAGAGGAGCAAATGTTAAGGAAAAACCCAAACCAGCCTGGATAAAGTCCATGCGATAATACTCTGGGCTCTCTAGAGATATTTGTTAATAAGATAGATTAGCCTGTAAATTAACTCACTTCATATTGCTAAGGTACTAGGGAACCTAGGATAAAAGCAAAAACTTGTGCACATGCAAAAATATAGATTTTCTGATGTGCTAGCAACAGCTAAACCCCCGATTCACAACTGTTGTGATATTATCATAGTAGGAACACTGTGAACAGCTACATACAACTTTCATTCTAGTTCTCTGTCTCAAATATTCTTCAATGCGAGCAGTAATAAACTTGCAGACTAGTGAACATTCAATCTGTTCATTTATAAGATTACCACAAGCAAGCTCTTCCATTGAACAGAAGAGGGGGGATTTCAGGTATAAACAAGTCGGGTGGCAGTTCAAAATTAAAATAAGGCCCCATCACGATATACACCAGTATAACATATCGCTAGGAAAAATTCTACCACATAATCTATCTTGAAACTTGAGGTTTAAGTAACACAAGTATAGTGCATGATAGAGTTATTACACAATATTTGCATCTAATCATATTTTCAGACAAAAAGAGTTCAATCAACATATGTTCAAGAAACAGTCATAAACTTAAAGGAGGTGAATGTCCATGAGTATATAGGGTGTTGTCTGAGTGTAATGCCTTCAATAGATCTTGGAAATAGAAATTCCACTCGCAAATAAAAGAGTGGCATTGAAAAGATAAACATAAAAGTTGCATTTCATAATACTTACAAAAACGACTATAGAGAACCGAAAGCTCACGCCTCATAGTCTCCCAACCTTCTCCATTACTCATGGGTCTACTTGCCTTCCATATAGCAAGAAGATATCTCATCTCAAAAATTGAGAAGACTACGAACTTGAAAAAGGCCGCAGTTGCAAAAGCATTAAATAAGGATTCTGTATGCACCAAAAAAAAAAGCACCTCTGGTTAAGGATGAATATGAGGTAATGAACAAACTTGAAAAGCCAAAAAGGTCATCATACAGGATTCAATAATGAACAAATGCAGAAATAGTTGCACAAATAAGGTATGTGGTAAGCAAACAAAATGAATTACATACTCCTAAATACAAGTTATAAAAAAGACACCAGCACAGGTATGTCCATTTCACACCAAAGTGCTGATATTTGACTGACATTCTAGCATCATAATAAATTTCCAAACAAAAAGAAATGCTAGAACGCCACTTTCCTTGTTGTGAAGCAAACATACATTTAAATAGCACGTTACTGATGCATACAACTTGGATCGTCCAAACCCAGATCTGGCACTATTATTTTCACCCAAATTCAATTCAATCACCAGTCAAACCAGACCAGTCAGATTGTGTTCCATATATAGCAATACTAAGCTCCGTAGGATGACTTACAACCCGCTGATTCACAAAGTTAAACTTAATTATATGTATAAATATGGTAAAAATCATGAAAATTTACCACATTTTCATAAAAAATGGTATTTTTTTAAAAAGTTTTTGTTTGACCAAGGGGAATCCTTCAACTGGGGTGGGGGTACAGTTTTTCACTTATGCCATCACCATATAGTCAAAGGGTGTATTAAAACTTATTACTCTATGTAGTGGCGTGCAAATGCTAGTTTGCCATCACCATCATTTATAAAATGATATGCCTAATTAGTATATTTAAATGGCATTATTCTAGTCTAGCACTGGATGCAAATTGTAAATGGACAGAGCACGTCAGTGGTCTAAAGGCGTCAACTATCTCAGCTGGTAAACTCTCAAGGTGTCGCACTAAATACCTAGGATCAAATCCCACCTTCATCAAGTGGGGGGTTTAAAGGCCACTGCCCATGTTTGGGGGCTCGTGACCACCGCAATCTCTATCCTGAAGGGGGTGGCCCCAGAAGCCACCCCTCTATTAGGGACAGTTTTGTAATCCATACCTTAAACTGGAGGTACTTTTGGTGGAAGAAACGGCTCATACGCACGTGAATGTTTCAAAAGTAATGGCCAGATTGACACAAGGGGGCAACTCAAAATACTTCATACTTTATTGGTTCGAGTTGCACTGAGTTGTAGTTTGGAGGTGTAACCACAATTGAAGTAGTATTTTGGAGGGGTAAAATATAATTTTACCCAAAAAAGCGGAAGAAAGAAAAAAGAGCACTCGTGTTGGAGGGTCATTGTTGAGACAGATGTTGTCTTTTAGAAGTATGTAGTTCACTTTGCAAGTGACACAATGTAACATGTGGAGGGTACCAAAAAAACTAAAAACAAAAAGTCAAAAGGTGTTTACACTCTCCAGCTAACAGAATCCGTTAGAAATTTATGTTGCTAAAAGGTTGGGCAAATGAATGAAATAGGAAAAGTTAGTATTTCTGACCACAGTCCTATAATCATAAAAGAATTTGTTGTTATTTGCAGCTACAGGTTTGTCAAAAGTGAATAGCTGATTTTAAAAGTCCCCCAATAACCCCACTAAGATTATTATAATAAACTTGTCAAAGATTATATGCATATACAGAAACTTCTGAAATTGTAGAACAGGGAATTATTATGCTTACCAACTAGTATTCCAGCTGTCAGATGTAGAAGGCAAAGATAAGCATCCATGATTGCTTGTTGGCCAATCATTAAAATTGAAACTTTGGCAGCTCCCTGACAGAGGAAAATCAGAACCATGATTACTTTTGTGAAAAAACACAAAGCTGAAAGAGTATTGAAATACATCATATATATGGAAACTATGGCTTTTATTCTTAAGTATGTTTTACACAAGTTCTTACGGATTGAGTGTTGCCATGTTCCATCTGCCGAATTAATAGAAGAACTTGAAGGAAAGAGACCTGATGAAAACAGTTAAGGAATCCACCCAAAAGAGGCTAATAACATTGTGTTGAAACTAGAGTAATGATATGTAGAGGATACAAAGGTGACCATCAATGTATAGTTCACTGCCTTGTTATAGTAGACCCCAATGTTGACAGAAGTAGCATTTATTAGTAAGGGTGAGAAGCAATCCCCATCATCATCCACTGCAGGACTTTCCATTAAACCTTCCATATGATAACGATCATGATCCCCATCTACAGGAATGTATGTAATAAATAAACAAACCAAAGAAAAGTTTTATTTTATTTTTTAAGAACTGTTTTCCAATTATTTCTCGACATACATCAGGTCAAAAGAGAAGGGGGAAAGCAAAAAGAAAAGAATTCATACGCTGAGAGAACTCAAGTACCATTTTGGGCGGATGAAACACGCGAAATTTGGGCCGCAATTTCAATATTACAATGTTTCTCCATTTCATAAATTGGCGCTGCAGCAAGTGAAAATAGAAATTACTACATCAAAATATCAAAAAGGACATAAGTTACAAATAGGATCAGCATGGGCATAAGTTCAAAGTGAAGAAGATGAGATTACAATGTTTTCTTCTCCATATCTTATCCCGCGGAGATTCTTGGAACACCTGGGATGAGAAAACTCCAAGCTGTATGAAGAAGTTGAAAAGGTAGAAAGTATTCAGAACCCTCATCAACAAATATTTTCTCAAAGATGATAACCACTAGTTTTCCAAGCAATGTCGCCCACCACATGATGCAAATAGTTGTCAAAGAAGAGCTTATGCTTTTAAGAACACGCAACAAGATGTGGTGAAGATTTAGAGTTCAAAATCTCAGCCCACCAACATCCCTCATAAGATCTAAAATTTCCCCTGGAGTATTTAGACGTCTCTAAATCTATGATGCCTCGATAAGGATATGGTAAGGATTCAATATGATATGGACATGGTGATACATCACTTCTTGAAAATCTAAGGTGTGATACAACAAGAACATGTCAACTAAATAATATAAAAAAGAATTTTGAAATATATTTTATAGAAGTTTTTATGTTAAAAGACGATTAACAAACACCAAAGGGCATAAAATATGTATAAATGATTCAGCCATTTTAGAAGTTATATATAAAGAAATAACAAATTATTCATATTTGGTATTCATTAAATTTAGAAACTGGAAGGTTTTTAAATATATGTTATAGAATTTTTTAGGTTAAAAGACAAATGACAAACATTTTTTTTATAAGTAATCAGAAATTTATAGAAAGCGTAAGACTTGGCCCATATACTGGGTTGTAGGGTGTTCTCTTTGCCTTTGAAGTATTTGGGTCTTTCTTTAGGGGCTTCATACAAGGCTAAATCAATATATGATGGCTTTGTTGAAAAAATGGAATGTCGTTCAGATGGATGGAAGAGGTTTTATTAGGATGGTAGCTTGTTGGCATTGATTAAAAGCACTCTGTCCAACATGCCTACTTATTATCCATCCATCTTCCCCATCCCGGAGGTGTTGCTAACTGGATTGAGAAACTTCAAAGATATTTTTTAAGGGGTAGAATTGGTCATGAGTTCAAACTTCATCTAGTCAGGTAGTCTAAGATTTGTTCTCCAAATTGCTTTGGTGGTTTGGAGGTTTGAAATATGGTTCAGTTAATTGAGCTCTCTTGGGAAAATGGCTATGATATTATGCCACATAAAGGGAGGCTTTGTGGAGATCGGTGGTGGAAACCAAATATGATAGCATGAAAAGAGGATGGCGTTTCAGTGAGGTTGTTGAGCCCTTCGGAGTGGGGGTGTGGAAATACATTAGGAGGGGGTGGGTGGTTTTTCTATATTTGTCAAAGATGAGGTGAGAGATTGCATGAAGAGGCACGTCATAGTAATGGATTGGTGTTGCATGTGCTGGAGCGGGGAGACCATAGATTATCTTCTTCTAAACTGTGAAATGACCAGAGAATCATGGGGTTCAATCTTCTGTCTTTTTAGTGTAGAGTGAGTCATGCATAGAAGGGTGGTAGAGTTGTTGACTAGTTGGAGAGGTCAGTTAAGAAGCATTTTAGAAGTTTGGAGGATAGCTCCTCTATGCTTAATGCGGTGCATTGGGAGAGAGTAGAACACGATGACCTTTAACTATTGTGAGAGGCTGGTGTTAGATTTAAAAACTGATATGTTTTCAAATCTCTTTATGCTTGGATGTTGGCTTACAATAGTCCTCGTTTTTTCTAGTTTTATGGAATTTTTGGACGTTTGTTCTCATTTTTCTCCCTAATTGGAGGTCTTTCTTGCATACTTCATGTATACTTATGTTGAATCCCTATGTGCTTTCTATGGAGATATTCATTAAAATTATAAATAGGAAGTTTGCCTCACTTTCTAAAACCCTAGATCTTGTAGTTTACAGTTAAATCATTTTTTTCTTAAAAAAATTCAACTTTGAGCCCCCTTGCCAAGAAGTATCTATGTCGTATCCTAGTTCTCTCCTGCTACACCCGAGCTGTATGATGAACAAAAAAAATGATTTTATTATTTAAAAACACATATCCAATACTTTTTTTTTTTTTTTTGGC
The DNA here is from genome assembly GCF_901000735.1 of Corylus avellana. Taxonomy (NCBI): domain Eukaryota; kingdom Viridiplantae; phylum Streptophyta; class Magnoliopsida; order Fagales; family Betulaceae; genus Corylus; species Corylus avellana. The sequence continues at coordinate 10,586,780 of NC_081545.1, read as the reverse complement.
ATCACAGCATATCCACATTAGATACAAATCAGATAATGGTATGACAGCATTGAAGTATCTGTAATTCCTAGGAGTCGAATCCCAACCCAATAAAGACAGGGCAAATGGGTCAAATCAGATAAAAATGTTAATAAAGATTTCACGTGTAATGAAATAATAGCATAATCTTTTCTAGGTAATACCAACTCGCACATACTGGATTGAACCTGTGAAGCATGATCTTACCCTTAACCCCTGATTTAAGACTAATCTACTGAAATAAATCTTAAATCAACTTTATACCACTCAATCAAACCCAGACCGAGAACAAAATTAGACACTTTTGAAACACAATGAGTAACCGACTCTACAATACCCTCTAATAAAAATTTTTGTAGGACAAATTACAGTGGGATATGTCTCAGCAACATCAAGTAAACAGAGAGACCAATTGCATAATACAGACAGCTAAGGAACAAAAATTGCATAAAAACAACAATAAGTAGTCATCCTAAACTGACATACACTGTAGAATCATAATCAATTTCAAAATCATAGATGAGTCTAGTAAGAAGTATTACCAAATGATATGGATTCGATAAAAGATAATCATCTTCCTGACTCAGCTCTCCCTCTTTTCCACTGCAATATCGTAGTGTGTGAAAGTTGAAAACAATTCAAATGCACAAATAACATTGAAATTAGAAATTAATCACCATTTACCATAGGAAAAAAATGGAGATAGCAGCAGAACAACGTGCAATTGAATATTGTTAACAAAACAGCTAATTGTTCTAAATAAAGTTCTTACTTCAAACTGACTATCATCTTATTATGTTCCAAAAACTGTCCAAAGAAGAATATGAACAATTACATTAGAACAGTGGGTAAATCCCCTATATATTTGACTTCATATTCCTTAAGAGTATGCTTTCTTTCTCTATCACCTTCTGTGCACATTTATTTTGTATGTCATCCAACATTTACTTGCATTTCTTGTCTTATTACCCAAATCTTTAAACATCAAATTGAGCATATATGTGAGGAGAAATCAATATAGTCATTCTGAAGGTTTCCAAGAATTTGCTGTATTTCTCAATTTACCTATTAGCTACCATTCGAAGTTGTCTAAAAGGCCATATATATACACCTTCAACCCTGATTTGAGCACCACCAACATTGTGTTCATTGTCAAACACATCATGGAAGATAATTACCCCCTGCATCAGCACCATGAAAAGGAAAAAAACTTAATTTGTAAACAAATTATCATAAATGAAAAGCAAACAGTAAAGCAATTATAGTTATTCCTATGAAGTCTTTTAGAAAAAGGGAGCTAAAATTACATGTTCCATCATCTATGATGAGGAGATAAAAAAATTCGAGCTTTTGTTTGTTGATCATCATACTTTGGGGTTCTGAAATATTCAGATCCAATCACATGCATACTATGGAAATGTCGCATGTACAAGAAATGATTAATAGAAATGCAATGTCCTACTACTGACTTCAGCATCAGGAACAGATTGTGCAAGCATAAAACACCTTAGATGTGTATAATATCTGTTGCCTGTGCACTAATTAAGAATAAAGATGCTACTCATAAATGCTGACTTTCAGAAAATGACCTTTTTTCACCCACAATTCAATCTACTCACCTGAACATAATGTACACCAGTTATTTTTGTTGGTGTACTAACTAATTCAATAACTGAATTGCCAGTGGATTTCCTGAAATCTGGAAACCTGGAAGAGCCATTTGCAGAGTCTAGAAACTTCCATGTCCCTGCAACTCAGATGTCCAGATTACAGGTAATCAGATCAAGATATAAGTGTTCAACCATTTGGATGCACTGTAATAAACTGGATGATTAAGTTCAAAATGCATTCAACTGGCCATATGGTCCATAGATAATATTTTGCATACATTGAAACATGACAAGGAAATTGTAGATAAATATTCCTTCTGTAATATTTGTACAAAATTCCACCAGAAAAAAAAAAAAAAAATGCACGTGCACTCTACAAGCAAGCATTATTGATAGGTTTACATCTCAACACATGTAGCAATGAGTAACATCTCCACACTTCCTGATACCAAGAAATTTTTTCAAGGTTTATTCAGGTATAGACCCTATAAAATACAGAGTATATGGCAGAAGAGAAAAAGGGAGAGTATCAAAGGGATTAACCTACCTATCAATAGAGTCAAAATTGGATACCTATTGATGGCAATAGATAGCCCATCTTCTTCATTGGATCCTTTGGATTCTTTACACTTTCAATTGTAATACTAGTGGTTTTTTTCAATAAACAGCCTGTGTATTTTAGTTATCTCCCATTAGGCATGAGTTTTGGCAGGCCCATAGTGAAGCCCAATGGGTATTATACACAATTCCAACTTACCACCAGCCATCCTCATATAGATCAATTCTCTCTTAATTAATGTCTCCTGATCCCATTAAACAAACCCTGACCAGTTTTAGCCAAAAAACATCAATTTGCAATATACTCGTCTATTACCAAGTATCTCATTTAATCTTACTCTAAGTATCAGTGCGAAAGCCTTTCCCTTAACATGCTCAAAGATATATATTTACTTCTCACTTTCCACATATCAAACTAAACATGGAAATCCTAGCCATATAGTTGACATCTTCCTGGTGCACCTCTAAACTATGAAACAATTTTGAAGTCCATGCATGTGGGGGCTCAGCAACATTAAGTAAAGATATTGAAACTCAGAATCCGATTTTTCAAGATTACATTCTAAAATTTTCTATCCCAAAATATAAAACATGAACTCCATTCCCACTATAGGGGTCAATTTTTAAGATGGAAGTCACATTGTCCATGTAAAGAAGAGTCTGCAAATCAAGCAGAATGCATGCCCAGGCAAAATTCTGAGTCATTGCATGATTTTAAGTGTGACCATATCAGTGTGTAATTTTGATAGTCACTTTGTGACAAACTAATTCATGATGAACATCATGCCATCATGAACTAAAAGCTCACAAGTTTTTGAATAGTTCAGCTAAAAATAAGATACAGACCAAAGATATCCTAAGCTACCCACATAACAATGAGACATGAAGAACAAATAGTGATTAATCTCTTTTGAATTGGGTTATTGTATATGTTCCTAATTTTGTCTCTAAGAGAATTTGGGTGATTTGATTTGTTTTTAGATTGTAGTAGCCTCGAGTATTCAAGTCACTTGCATACTTTTCGTGTACTAGGACTTTGCCCTTTTTCTATCTATAAAATTATTATTATTCATAAAAAAAAAAAAATGATATCATAAGGAAATAAATGTAATTGGAAGCTGACAACTTTTGCAAACAGGATGACTATAACGAAGAGATGATCAATTCAATGTATTTATGTTACAAACCTCTGTAAGTTCCTGTTATGTTCCATGTAGAGAATGGACCCAACTCGCTTTCATCTTTTCTTACAAATAGCCACTGTAAAAAAGCAATATCAATAACAAGCAAAAGCAATTATGTCTGGTTCAGAATTTTATGCAAAATCAGAGTCACATTTTAGCGACAAATTAAGATAAGGTTGCCCACTTTCTCCGAAAAGCTAAAATTCAATTTAGTCAAATACTTGACATGAAAAAACAGCTGAGTACTGAAATCCCAATATTGAAAAACTTTTTGGTTAAATAACAGCCAAATAAAGTGTAGTTATTTCTCTACTAATCCAGGTTCTGCACATTGCCACAACTGGTAAAGCTAGGAATTGCTCAATTTTGATTCATTTGCATCAATCTCCACCACCAATGGTCACCATCGATAATGATTACACCCATGAGTTTTCCCCCACTTTCCAAGTTTCGCATTTCCGGCAACCAACTACAGAAGCAGACACTAATTTTGTTTCCCATAGTGCTTATTTCCCTTTGACAACATATATGGTTCTCTTCTTGTTGCAGAAAGTATTGTTCTTTGTAGCCTGTGCTCCATTTGCTTACACAGAGAAACATTAACCTCCTCCTTAGCCATCTAATACAACCCATGGGCTAAGATAAGCATTTGGAACACAACAACACCAAAGTAAGATTCTTCTTCTTCTTCTTAGTAAGCAATGGAGGGTTATATTTAGACAGAAGAAAATTTGTACTCATTAAAACTTAGCTCTCCTCTGTCAATCTCACTCCACAAAGATGTCTGTCAATCTCGCTCCACCAATGGATCAACTCTTAAGTACATGCAAACCACAGTAGAATCCAACAAAGTTCCCTAAATCCCTCGAGATTCACCAAAATGCACAACATATATATAGCTATAACCCATGTAACAGATCAAACTTTAACCGAACAAAATTACACTTAAATATTTGAATTTCACATTCTTTACCTAAATTGCCATCGAAGGCGAAATGAAAACATCAAACAATACCATAATTGAGCAACAAGAGAGGATGAAATTTGTAAAACCAACCTCATCGCCCCACGACCGAGCCCTCTCCCTCAACGGTCTTAAACCTGCCACCGGCCGTGTAAGCAAGAAGCCAACCAAAAATCCAAATACAATCCGAAGCACAAACCCTAATCCCCTCCTCCCAAACCACCAAAAGCTTGAACTTTGGCCAATACCCATATCAGAACTCAACCGCATCATCCCAAAATTCAACTCCAATTCTTCAGCAACCCAGCTTCTTGTTTAAACTGATAACGAAGAATCGAAGCAAATAATCCAAAACCCATTACAGAATAGAGCTTAAGAAAGACTGGGGCTTGCTTCAAATGGAGTCAAACGAAGGAACAACCAGCCCAGAATATCAGATACAGAAAATGAAAGCTTAACAACTAATTCACCAAAACCAAAAACCCACAATTTTCTTAAGCAAGAAGGCCTTCCTTCACCACCAAACCATTACACAAAAGTATATATTATGTGTACAACATACGTAGTACACAAAGACAAATACATAGACTGACAGATTATGTGTTGGATTTGGGTAGTTAACCAAAGAAAAGGGTTTGGGTAGTTATGGGGGTTCTGTTTGTGAAGCTGATTGGAGAGGTGGGTGTGGTTGTTGACATGTCTCTTGCTGCTTTTGTTGTGTGTGTGTGTGTGTGTGTGTGAGAGAGAAAGAGAGGTCTCTGGTTTTTGATAAATGAAGGTCAGAGAAGGGAGGCTCTGGGTAGTGAGTGCCACTCGCTTGGAGGGAGGTGGTCGCCACGCTCCAATCATAGGCGGTGGAGTCAGTTTTTAGCGTCACGGGGTAGCCTGATTGGGATCTCTGGGTGGTGACTGGTGACGCTACATTTTGCTACTCCCCCAACCAATTGAAAAGAAAAGTACTTTTCATGTGGAAATGTTGGTTTGAAAAAGTGGTTTGGTAGGAACACAACACAAATTTAATTCATGGTCTAACTTTTTTCGTACGTGTAAAAAAAATTAAATTTTAAACTCAATAAATTATCTTTTTTTCTAAATTTTTAGAATTTCAAAATTCTCTCTATCAAATTTTTTTTTTTTTAAATGGCACGTAGGAGAGAAGTTAACTATAAGTTGAATTTATGTTGTGACCTTAACATTTATTTTTTTGGTGATTTTTAAAAGTATAATTTTTTTTTTTTATCTTGTACAAAAAAAAAAAAAAAAGTTTTAAAATGGTCACCAAATAAAGCCCGTGAAGTGCCTTAGTTGGGAACATATTATATGGGGTTGTTTTATGATAATAAGATAATACTATTTAACTTTAACTTAATGCATAAAATTTGATCGATGCATTCATGTGTAGCAAAGGGTACTAGGTAATAACATTTTTTTATAAGATTTTCCAACAAGTATGATAAGAGTTGACCTCTCTATAAGGGGTTGTAAAAGCCACTCCAAAAGTACCCTCACCGGTACCCTCCTCCCTTGCCTCTCTCTTTTATTGCTTTAGAAAAAAAAAAATGGGTACATGTTAATTAATAATGAAATAATTTTTTTTTTTTTTTTTTCATACCAGCATGTCTCATCATAATCTTGTCAAATGTTTTATTGACATTTTATTTTCCACGCCCCCACTAACTTAAAAGCTATTTATTGTGTAGTTCTTACGTCTTTTGTTTTTGTGAGACTATTTTGTCGTACGCTACTTTTTAAAGAGCATCTTCAAAAAATGAAAAGAGGTTAAAGGATGCTTATAGTGTGATTGGCGATACCCTTCCGACGCTCAAGTTGGTATGAAAATAAGAGAGAGGTTTTGAGCATAATAAGGATATGGGTAAAAGGGCATACCTCGAGGGGCACTGAATTGTTGCCTTTATAGGCCCCGTCTCCCCCTCTTTTCTCTAGGATTTTTGGGGTCTAAGGGATCTAACGTGGAGAGTCCCTTAGCATATAGGTCTGCTCGAGGAAGGTTGGGGAAAGAGGCAATGAGCGTGCATGCCCTTTACGAGGAGTTGTAGGAAAGGGATTGGTAGTACCCTTACGACGCTCTAGTTAGTATGGAAGGGAGAAAAAGGTTTTGAGCATAGCAATGGTAAGATAGCTCGAGGGGATATCTGTAGTGATCCAAATAATTAATTAAGCTTAAGATAACTTGATTAGAGGGTTTATTGGACTTTGCGTTACTAAAGACACATGTAGAGGCATTTTTAAAATTTTTAGATTTTGGAGCTACAGTAGACGAACGCTTGCGTGAGGGACCACACAAGCGCTCGTCTGGCAACAATACATGAGCGTTCATGTGGGGACCAAGCCGAGCGCTCATTGACTTTTTGTTGATTGCTAATTTTTGCCCCCACGTGCCACCTGCAACTCAAAAATCCCTAGATAAACATTACACGAGCGCTCGCACCTTTTTAGAGATTTTTTGCAGCGCCCTCAGCTTTTTCCCCTATTTAAACCCACCCCTATGCCTTTAAACCTTCATTTCAGCCTCTAATACCTTGGAGAAACTCTGTTGCTCTAATTCTTGAGTGTGTGTATGAGGTTGTGAGTATTTTTGAAGAAGAATGAGGTGTTCTTGGAGAGTTTGCTTGTTGAGGTAACCACTTCACTCTCTTTGTGTTTTATTAGGTTGTTATGCTAGCTTATTGATTTGCAATAGCTTAGTTGTTAATATTTAGGAGTTTTAAGCTTTAATCTCATTTTTTAAGTCTTTCCTTTTCGTTTAGACTTATTCTTGTTACTTGAAGACGTTGTTACGGTTAGGAGATGTTAAAAACCATATTTGTAGCTTAAGAACCCGTCGAAAAGGGCTCGGAAGCACATTGGACCAAATGAGGTTCTGCCTAAACCTCACTGGCCGAACGCTTGCCCTAAGGGACGAGCGCTCAACTAGAGACGTTTAGGGAAAGGCCTTTTTGGCCAAGCACCCTACAGCCTCTATTTCTGGGTCTTAAGTTCGTTTTAGTTAGATTTAGGACTAATAGAATGTTTTCCACAGATTTGGAGAACCCGGACCGTTTGGAGGAGTACTCGAAGATTTTGTTCGACCTAGGTGAGTTTGAATTGACATAATGCTTGCCATTTATTTTTCCGTATTGCACGACTATTTTGTGCACCAAACACATGCATATTTGCAACTCTCACGATATACACTTTGCTGCATCTTGAACTCTATCATTTGTAAAAATGTGCTACTTAACAAGATAATGACATTGAGATTTGTAAAAGCATGCATGTAAAATACAGACAAGAATAATTGTATTGTATGACATGGTACACCGGTACGTGCGGGATAACGACAATAGGCTCACTATACATGTTAACTTTGTGGTCAAATGTGTGTGTTGTTATATGGGCCTTGGATCCAATGGTTGTTTTGTGACCGTGCGCAGCCTTAACGGGCGATCACTACACGACGTATATCATTAATAGCGTGGACAACCCAAGATCGGACTCGGTCGGGCTACTAGTGTTATGTAGCGTACAATGGTTGGGGCACTGACATTGTATTACAAATTCCTATGGACAGTGCCAACCCTGCTGAGAATGGGTAATGTTTCGAGTAAACTATACTATTGAACTATCATTGATTCTCATGATTATAAGCATGTCCTATATCTATATTGCATTCATGGATAATTATCATACCTAAAAGGAGAAAATTCACTTTACCCCCTAAAGTGAATTTGGTTTTTCAATTCGAACCACAATGTTTAAAAATCGGCAATGCACCCACCTAATGTTTCAAAAAATTTCAATTCAGACCATCTGTTACTAATTTCCATCTAATTGGATGGAAATCATCCCACGTGAGACGCACGTGGGATGATTTCCGTCCAATTAGACGGAAATTAATAACAGAGGGTCTAAATTGAATTTTTTTGAAACATTAGGAGGGTGCATTGCCAATTTTTAAACATTGTGGTTCGAATTGAAAAACTCATATAACTTCAGGGGGTAAAGTGAATTTAACCTTACCTAAAATGCTGCATTCTTTACCAAACAAAGTTCATCACTAAAATGGCATGGGTATTGTGTGCATTATCTCTCACTAAGTCCTTGGACTTAACCCTTTTATTTTTTTCCTCCCATTATGTATAAATTACGCGGTTTAGGTAGCGTAAAAGAGGATGCCTTCTGACCAGATAATGCTGGTTGCCCAAGACCTAATCGAGGTCATTTTTTAGGATATGGACCCGGTTTGGCTAAAGTACATGTGGGACGATGGAAGGACCATCCGGTGAGAGACGAGAGAGATAGTGATCATGCTTGCACTACTTAAGATTATGCGTTAATCTTGTTATCTTATTTTAAAACAATGATTTGGGTTTGTAACCTATATTCTGATGATCGGTCTTTGACTAGTACATTTGATGACCTATTTATAATATGATACTTTATCTTTACTCTGGTGATTATACTTGTGGTACTTAGTTATTACTTGGAGAAAATGCAGTTTATCCCC
>NC_081545.1:10568401-10577839 GCF_901000735.1 Corylus avellana | reverse complement strand
ATAATCTTTTCTAGGTAATACCAACTCGCACATACTGGATTGAACCTGTGAAGCATGATCTTACCCTTAACCCCTGATTTAAGACTAATCTACTGAAATAAATCTTAAATCAACTTTATACCACTCAATCAAACCCAGACCGAGAACAAAATTAGACACTTTTGAAACACAATGAGTAACCGACTCTACAATACCCTCTAATAAAAATTTTTGTAGGACAAATTACAGTGGGATATGTCTCAGCAACATCAAGTAAACAGAGAGACCAATTGCATAATACAGACAGCTAAGGAACAAAAATTGCATAAAAACAACAATAAGTAGTCATCCTAAACTGACATACACTGTAGAATCATAATCAATTTCAAAATCATAGATGAGTCTAGTAAGAAGTATTACCAAATGATATGGATTCGATAAAAGATAATCATCTTCCTGACTCAGCTCTCCCTCTTTTCCACTGCAATATCGTAGTGTGTGAAAGTTGAAAACAATTCAAATGCACAAATAACATTGAAATTAGAAATTAATCACCATTTACCATAGGAAAAAAATGGAGATAGCAGCAGAACAACGTGCAATTGAATATTGTTAACAAAACAGCTAATTGTTCTAAATAAAGTTCTTACTTCAAACTGACTATCATCTTATTATGTTCCAAAAACTGTCCAAAGAAGAATATGAACAATTACATTAGAACAGTGGGTAAATCCCCTATATATTTGACTTCATATTCCTTAAGAGTATGCTTTCTTTCTCTATCACCTTCTGTGCACATTTATTTTGTATGTCATCCAACATTTACTTGCATTTCTTGTCTTATTACCCAAATCTTTAAACATCAAATTGAGCATATATGTGAGGAGAAATCAATATAGTCATTCTGAAGGTTTCCAAGAATTTGCTGTATTTCTCAATTTACCTATTAGCTACCATTCGAAGTTGTCTAAAAGGCCATATATATACACCTTCAACCCTGATTTGAGCACCACCAACATTGTGTTCATTGTCAAACACATCATGGAAGATAATTACCCCCTGCATCAGCACCATGAAAAGGAAAAAAACTTAATTTGTAAACAAATTATCATAAATGAAAAGCAAACAGTAAAGCAATTATAGTTATTCCTATGAAGTCTTTTAGAAAAAGGGAGCTAAAATTACATGTTCCATCATCTATGATGAGGAGATAAAAAAATTCGAGCTTTTGTTTGTTGATCATCATACTTTGGGGTTCTGAAATATTCAGATCCAATCACATGCATACTATGGAAATGTCGCATGTACAAGAAATGATTAATAGAAATGCAATGTCCTACTACTGACTTCAGCATCAGGAACAGATTGTGCAAGCATAAAACACCTTAGATGTGTATAATATCTGTTGCCTGTGCACTAATTAAGAATAAAGATGCTACTCATAAATGCTGACTTTCAGAAAATGACCTTTTTTCACCCACAATTCAATCTACTCACCTGAACATAATGTACACCAGTTATTTTTGTTGGTGTACTAACTAATTCAATAACTGAATTGCCAGTGGATTTCCTGAAATCTGGAAACCTGGAAGAGCCATTTGCAGAGTCTAGAAACTTCCATGTCCCTGCAACTCAGATGTCCAGATTACAGGTAATCAGATCAAGATATAAGTGTTCAACCATTTGGATGCACTGTAATAAACTGGATGATTAAGTTCAAAATGCATTCAACTGGCCATATGGTCCATAGATAATATTTTGCATACATTGAAACATGACAAGGAAATTGTAGATAAATATTCCTTCTGTAATATTTGTACAAAATTCCACCAAAAAAAAAAAAAAAAAAAATGCACATGCACTCTACAAGCAAGCATTATTGATAGGTTTACATCTCAACACATGTAGCAATGAGTAACATCTCCACACTTCCTGATACCAAGAAATTTTTTCAAGGTTTATTCAGGTATAGACCCTATAAAATACAGAGTATATGGCAGAAGAGAAAAAGGGAGAATATCAAAGGGATTAACCTACCTATCAATAGAGTCAAAATTGGATACCTATTGATGGCAATAGATAGCCCATCTTCTTCGTTGGATCCTTTGGATTCTTTCCACTTTCAATTGTAATACTAGTGGTTTTTTTCAATAAACAGCCTGTGTATTTTAGTTATCTCCCATTAGGCATGAGTTTTGGCAGGCCCATAGTGAAGCCCAATGGGTATTATACACAATTCCAACTTACCACCAGCCATCCTCATATAGATCAATTCTCTCTTAATTAATGTCTCCTGATCCCATTAAACAAACCCTGACCAGTTTTAGCCAAAAAACATCAATTTGCAATATACTCGTCTATTACCAAGTATCTCATTTAATCTTACTCTAAGTATCAGTGCGAAAGCCTTTCCCTTAACATGCTCAAAGATATATATTTACTTCTCACTTTCCACATATCAAACTAAACATGGAAATCCTAGCCATATAGTTGACATCTTCCTGGTGCACCTCTAAACTATGAAACAATTTTGAAGTCCATGCATGTGGGGGCTCAGCAACATTAAGTAAAGATATTGAAACTCAGAATCCGATTTTTCAAGATTACATTCTAAAATTTTCTATCCCAAAATATAAAACATGAAACTTATTCCCACTATAGGGGTCAATTTTTAAGATGGAAGTCACATTGTCCATGTAAAGAAGAGTCTGCAAATCAAGCAGAATGCATGCCCAGGCAAAATTCTGAGTCATTGCATGATTTTAAGTGTGACCATATCAGTGTGTAATTTTGATAGTCACTTTGTGACAAACTAATTCATGATGAACATCATGCCATCATGAACTAAAAGCTCACAAGTTTTTGAATAGTTCAGCTAAAAATAAGATACAGACCAAAGATATCCTAAGCTACCCACATAACAATGAGACATGAAGAACAAATAGTGATTAATCTCTTTTGAATTGGGTTATTGTATATGTTCCTAATTTTGTCTCTAAGAGAATTTGGGTGATTTGATTTGTTTTTAGATTGTAGTAGCCTCGAGTATTCAAGTCACTTGCATACTTTTCGTGTACTAGGACTTTGCCCTTTTTCTATCTATAAAATTATTATTATTCATAAAAAAAAAAAAATGATATCATAAGGAAATAAATGTAATTGGAAGCTGACAACTTTTGCAAACAGGATGACTATAACGAAGAGATGATCAATTCAATGTATTTATGTTACAAACCTCTGTAAGTTCCTGTTATGTTCCATGTAGAGAATGGACCCAACTCGCTTTCATCTTTTCTTACAAATAGCCACTGTAAAAAAGCAATATCAATAACAAGCAAAAGCAATTATGTCTGGTTCAGAATTTTATGCAAAATCAGAGTCACATTTTAGCGACAAATTAAGATAAGGTTGCCCACTTTCTCCGAAAAGCTAAAATTCAATTTAGTCAAATACTTGACATGAAAAAACAGCTGAGTACTGAAATCCCAATATTGAAAAACTTTTTGGTTAAATAACAGCCAAATAAAGTGTAGTTATTTCTCTACTAATCCAGGTTCTGCACATTGCCACAACTGGTAAAGCTAGGAATTGCTCAATTTTGATTCATTTGCATCAATCTCCACCACCAATGGTCACCATCGATAATGATTACACCCATGAGTTTTCCCCCACTTTCCAAGTTTCGCATTTCCGGCAACCAACTACAGAAGCAGACACTAATTTTGTTTCCCATAGTGCTTATTTCCCTTTGACAACATATATGGTTCTCTTCTTGTTGCAGAAAGTATTGTTCTTTGTAGCCTGTGCTCCATTTGCTTACACAGAGAAACATTAACCTCCTCCTTAGCCATCTAATACAACCCATGGGCTAAGATAAGCATTTGGAACACAACAACACCAAAGTAAGATTCTTCTTCTTCTTCTTAGTAAGCAATGGAGGGTTATATTTAGACAGAAGAAAATTTGTACTCATTAAAACTTAGCTCTCCTCTGTCAATCTCACTCCACAAAGATGTCTGTCAATCTCGCTCCACCAATGGATCAACTCTTAAGTACATGCAAACCACAGTAGAATCCAACAAAGTTCCCTAAATCCCTCGAGATTCACCAAAATGCACAACATATATATAGCTATAACCCATGTAACAGATCAAACTTTAACCGAACAAAATTACACTTAAATATTTGAATTTCACATTCTTTACCTAAATTGCCATCGAAGGCGAAATGAAAACATCAAACAATACCATAATTGAGCAACAAGAGAGGATGAAATTTGTAAAACCAACCTCATCGCCCCACGACCGAGCCCTCTCCCTCAACGGTCTTAAACCTGCCACCGGCCGTGTAAGCAAGAAGCCAACCAAAAATCCAAATACAATCCGAAGCACAAACCCTAATCCCCTCCTCCCAAACCACCAAAAGCTTGAACTTTGGCCAATACCCATATCAGAACTCAACCGCATCATCCCAAAATTCAACTCCAATTCTTCAGCAACCCAGCTTCTTGTTTAAACTGATAACGAAGAATCGAAGCAAATAATCCAAAACCCATTACAGAATAGAGCTTAAGAAAGACTGGGGCTTGCTTCAAATGGAGTCAAACGAAGGAACAACCAGCCCAGAATATCAGATACAGAAAATGAAAGCTTAACAACTAATTCACCAAAACCAAAAACCCACAATTTTCTTAAGCAAGAAGGCCTTCCTTCACCACCAAACCATTACACAAAAGTATATATTATGTGTACAACATACGTAGTACACAAAGACAAATACATAGACTGACAGATTATGTGTTGGATTTGGGTAGTTAACCAAAGAAAAGGGTTTGGGTAGTTATGGGGGTTCTGTTTGTGAAGCTGATTGGAGAGGTGGGTGTGGTTGTTGACATGTCTCTTGCTGCTTTTGTTGTGTGTGTGTGTGTGTGTGTGTGAGAGAGAAAGAGAGGTCTCTGGTTTTTGATAAATGAAGGTCAGAGAAGGGAGGCTCTGGGTAGTGAGTGCCACTCGCTTGGAGGGAGGTGGTCGCCACGCTCCAATCATAGGCGGTGGAGTCAGTTTTTAGCGTCACGGGGTAGCCTGATTGGGATCTCTGGGTGGTGACTGGTGACGCTACATTTTGCTACTCCCCCAACCAATTGAAAAGAAAAGTACTTTTCATGTGGAAATGTTGGTTTGAAAAAGTGGTTTGGTAGGAACACAACACAAATTTAATTCATGGTCTAACTTTTTTCGTACGTGTAAAAAAAATTAAATTTTAAACTCAATAAATTATCTTTTTTTCTAAATTTTTAGAATTTCAAAATTCTCTCTATCAAATTTTTTTTTTTTTAAATGGCACGTAGGAGAGAAGTTAACTATAAGTTGAATTTATGTTGTGACCTTAACATTTATTTTTTTGGTGATTTTTAAAAGTATAATTTTTTTTTTTTATCTTGTACAAAAAAAAAAAAAAAAGTTTTAAAATGGTCACCAAATAAAGCCCGTGAAGTGCCTTAGTTGGGAACATATTATATGGGGTTGTTTTATGATAATAAGATAATACTATTTAACTTTAACTTAATGCATAAAATTTGATCGATGCATTCATGTGTAGCAAAGGGTACTAGGTAATAACATTTTTTTATAAGATTTTCCAACAAGTATGATAAGAGTTGACCTCTCTATAAGGGGTTGTAAAAGCCACTCCAAAAGTACCCTCACCGGTACCCTCCTCCCTTGCCTCTCTCTTTTATTGCTTTAGAAAAAAAAAAATGGGTACATGTTAATTAATAATGAAATAATTTTTTTTTTTTTTTTTTCATACCAGCATGTCTCATCATAATCTTGTCAAATGTTTTATTGACATTTTATTTTCCACGCCCCCACTAACTTAAAAGCTATTTATTGTGTAGTTCTTACGTCTTTTGTTTTTGTGAGACTATTTTGTCGTACGCTACTTTTTAAAGAGCATCTTCAAAAAATGAAAAGAGGTTAAAGGATGCTTATAGTGTGATTGGCGATACCCTTCCGACGCTCAAGTTGGTATGAAAATAAGAGAGAGGTTTTGAGCATAATAAGGATATGGGTAAAAGGGCATACCTCGAGGGGCACTGAATTGTTGCCTTTATAGGCCCCGTCTCCCCCTCTTTTCTCTAGGATTTTTGGGGTCTAAGGGATCTAACGTGGAGAGTCCCTTAGCATATAGGTCTGCTCGAGGAAGGTTGGGGAAAGAGGCAATGAGCGTGCATGCCCTTTACGAGGAGTTGTAGGAAAGGGATTGGTAGTACCCTTACGACGCTCTAGTTAGTATGGAAGGGAGAAAAAGGTTTTGAGCATAGCAATGGTAAGATAGCTCGAGGGGATATCTGTAGTGATCCAAATAATTAATTAAGCTTAAGATAACTTGATTAGAGGGTTTATTGGACTTTGCGTTACTAAAGACACATGTAGAGGCATTTTTAAAATTTTTAGATTTTGGAGCTACAGTAGACGAACGCTTGCGTGAGGGACCACACAAGCGCTCGTCTGGCAACAATACATGAGCGTTCATGTGGGGACCAAGCCGAGCGCTCATTGACTTTTTGTTGATTGCTAATTTTTGCCCCCACGTGCCACCTGCAACTCAAAAATCCCTAGATAAACATTACACGAGCGCTCGCACCTTTTTAGAGATTTTTTGCAGCGCCCTCAGCTTTTTCCCCTATTTAAACCCACCCCTATGCCTTTAAACCTTCATTTCAGCCTCTAATACCTTGGAGAAACTCTGTTGCTCTAATTCTTGAGTGTGTGTATGAGGTTGTGAGTATTTTTGAAGAAGAATGAGGTGTTCTTGGAGAGTTTGCTTGTTGAGGTAACCACTTCACTCTCTTTGTGTTTTATTAGGTTGTTATGCTAGCTTATTGATTTGCAATAGCTTAGTTGTTAATATTTAGGAGTTTTAAGCTTTAATCTCATTTTTTAAGTCTTTCCTTTTCGTTTAGACTTATTCTTGTTACTTGAAGACGTTGTTACGGTTAGGAGATGTTAAAAACCATATTTGTAGCTTAAGAACCCGTCGAAAAGGGCTCGGAAGCACATTGGACCAAATGAGGTTCTGCCTAAACCTCACTGGCCGAACGCTTGCCCTAAGGGACGAGCGCTCAACTAGAGACGTTTAGGGAAAGGCCTTTTTGGCCAAGCACCCTACAGCCTCTATTTCTGGGTCTTAAGTTCGTTTTAGTTAGATTTAGGACTAATAGAATGTTTTCCACAGATTTGGAGAACCCGGACCGTTTGGAGGAGTACTCGAAGATTTTGTTCGACCTAGGTGAGTTTGAATTGACATAATGCTTGCCATTTATTTTTCCGTATTGCACGACTATTTTGTGCACCAAACACATGCATATTTGCAACTCTCACGATATACACTTTGCTGCATCTTGAACTCTATCATTTGTAAAAATGTGCTACTTAACAAGATAATGACATTGAGATTTGTAAAAGCATGCATGTAAAATACAGACAAGAATAATTGTATTGTATGACATGGTACACCGGTACGTGCGGGATAACGACAATAGGCTCACTATACATGTTAACTTTGTGGTCAAATGTGTGTGTTGTTATATGGGCCTTGGATCCAATGGTTGTTTTGTGACCGTGCGCAGCCTTAACGGGCGATCACTACACGACGTATATCATTAATAGCGTGGACAACCCAAGATCGGACTCGGTCGGGCTACTAGTGTTATGTAGCGTACAATGGTTGGGGCACTGACATTGTATTACAAATTCCTATGGACAGTGCCAACCCTGCTGAGAATGGGTAATGTTTCGAGTAAACTATACTATTGAACTATCATTGATTCTCATGATTATAAGCATGTCCTATATCTATATTGCATTCATGGATAATTATCATACCTAAAAGGAGAAAATTCACTTTACCCCCTAAAGTGAATTTGGTTTTTCAATTCGAACCACAATGTTTAAAAATCGGCAATGCACCCACCTAATGTTTCAAAAAATTTCAATTCAGACCATCTGTTACTAATTTCCATCTAATTGGATGGAAATCATCCCACGTGAGACGCACGTGGGATGATTTCCGTCCAATTAGACGGAAATTAATAACAGAGGGTCTAAATTGAATTTTTTTGAAACATTAGGAGGGTGCATTGCCAATTTTTAAACATTGTGGTTCGAATTGAAAAACTCATATAACTTCAGGGGGTAAAGTGAATTTAACCTTACCTAAAATGCTGCATTCTTTACCAAACAAAGTTCATCACTAAAATGGCATGGGTATTGTGTGCATTATCTCTCACTAAGTCCTTGGACTTAACCCTTTTATTTTTTTCCTCCCATTATGTATAAATTACGCGGTTTAGGTAGCGTAAAAGAGGATGCCTTCTGACCAGATAATGCTGGTTGCCCAAGACCTAATCGAGGTCATTTTTTAGGATATGGACCCGGTTTGGCTAAAGTACATGTGGGACGATGGAAGGACCATCCGGTGAGAGACGAGAGAGATAGTGATCATGCTTGCACTACTTAAGATTATGCGTTAATCTTGTTATCTTATTTTAAAACAATGATTTGGGTTTGTAACCTATATTCTGATGATCGGTCTTTGACTAGTACATTTGATGACCTATTTATAATATGATACTTTATCTTTACTCTGGTGATTATACTTGTGGTACTTAGTTATTACTTGGAGAAAATGCAGTTTATCCCCCTGAAGTTTCAGGGGTCTTTCAATTTTAACCTCAAAGTTTAAAAATTGACAATTTAAATCCTTCGTTTAATTTTTTCGTCTAAATTGACGAAAATCTATGAAATTATATCATTACCCTCATGCTTTTTTTAAAAAAAATTTCCGTCCAATTTAACGAAAATTAGTAACAAAAGGTTTAAATTGCTAATTTTTGAAACTTCAGGGGGTAGATTGCCAATTTTTGAACTTTTTGGTTAAAATTGAAAAACCCCTGAAACTTTAGGGGGGTAAACTGCATTTTTCCCTTATTACTTTCTATTCCTGTAGTTTAAAGTCTTTCACTGTATTCTTTCATTTAGGATAGATAATGATCCCAAAGTCTTGTCCCGTGAGGGATGTAAGCTGTGAGACGAAACATGGAGTCAATTACCAATTAATTAATTTCTACAGGATGTTACAATATTGAATTGTTACTTTTATAATACTTGTCTCCCTTCTTTCCTCTAGGGTTTTTGGGATACAAGGGATTTGAAATTAAAATTTAGGAGTGAAATAGCAGTTGCGATTAGAGGTTAGTGGCTAAAACCGCTAACCGCAACCGCCTAGGCTGTTAGTAATTTTTATTAACCGCCTCTGCTAACCGAGTAGCGGTTAACTGCCTTAACCGCCCGGTTCCACTTTGAGATAACCACTTTTTCTGCCTTTTTTTTGGGCTTTTGTTTTTTGACCGATTTTGGGCTGGTTTTAGACTAGCCCTTTTGGGCTCACTTTAAACAT
>NC_081545.1:10566347-10568381 GCF_901000735.1 Corylus avellana | reverse complement strand
ATTTATTTTTCCGTATTGCACGACTATTTTGTGCACCAAACACATGCATATTTGCAACTCTCACGAAATACACTTTGCTGCATCATGAACTCTATCATTTGTAAAAATGTGCTACTTAACAAGATAATGACATTGAGATTTGTAAAAGCATGCATGTAAAATACAAACAAGAATAATTGTATTGTATGACATGGTACACCGATACGTGCGGGATAACGGGAATAGGCTCACTATACATGTTAACTTTGTGGTCAAATGTGTGTGTTGTTATATGGGCTTTGGATCCAATAGTTATTTTGTGACCGCGCGCAGCCTTAACGAACGGTCACTACACGACGTATATTATTAATAGCGTGGACAACCCAAGATCGAACTCGGTCGGGCTACTATTGTTATGTAGCGTACAATGGTCGGGGCACTGACATTGTATTACAAATTCCTATGGACAGTGCCAACCCTGCTGAGAAGGGGTAATGTTTCGAATAGACTATACTATTGAACTATCATTGATTCTCATGATTATAAGCATACTATATCTATATTGCATTCATGGATAATTATCATACCTAAAAGGAGAAAATTCACTTTACCCCATAAAGTGAATTTGGTTTTTCAATTCGAATCACAATGTTTAAAAATCGGCAATGCACCTCCCCTAATGTTTCAAAAATTTTCAATTCAGACCATCTGTTACTAATTTTCATCTAATTGGACGGAAATTAATAACAGAGGGTCTAAATTGAAATTTTTTAAAACATTAGGAGGGTGCATTGCCAATTTTTAAACATTTGTGGTTCGAATTGAAAAACTCATAAAACTTCAGGGGGTAAAGTGAATTTAACCTTACCTAAAATGCTGCATTCTTTACCAAACAAAGTTCATCACTAAAATGGCATGGGTATTGTGTGCATTATCTCTCACTAAATCCTTGGACTTAACCCTTTTATTTTTTTCCTCCCATTATGTATAAATTACGCGGTTTAGGTAGAGTAAAGGAGGATGCCTTCGGACCAGATAATGCTGGTTGCCCAAGACCTGATCGAGGTCATTTTTGAGGATATGGACCCGGTTTGGCTGAAGTACATGTGGGACGATGGAAGGACCATCCGGTGAGAGACGAGAGAGATAGTGATCATGCTTGCACTACTTAAGATTATGCGTTAATCTTGTTATCTTATTTTAAAACAATGATTTGGGTTTGTAACCTATATTCTGATGATCGTTCTTTGACTATTACTTGGAGAAAATGCAGTTTACCCCCCTGAAGTTTGAGGGGTCTTTCAATTTTAACCCCAAAGTTTAAAAATTGACAATTTAAACCCTTCGTTTAATTTTTTCGTCTAAATTGACGAAAATCTATGAAATTACATCATTACCCTCAGGCTTTTTTAAAAAAAATTTCTGTCCAATTTAACGAAAATTAGTAACGAAAGGTTTAAATTGCCAATTTTTTAAACTTCAGGGGGTAGATTACCAATTTTTGAACTTTTGGGTTAAAATTGAAAAACCACTGAAACTTTAGGGGGGTAAACTGCATTTTTCCCTTATTACTTTCTATTCCTGCAGTTTAAAGTCTTCCGCTGTATTCTCTCGTTTAGGAGAGATAATGACCCCAAAGTCTTGTCCCGTGAGGGATGTAAGCTGTGAGACGAAACATGAAGTCAATTACCAATTAATTGATTTCTACGGGATGTTACAATATTGAATTGTTACTTTTATAAGACTTGTCTCCCTTCTTTCCTCTAGGGTTTTTGGGATACAAGGGATTTGAAATTAAAATTTAGGGGTGAAATAGCAGTTGCGGTTAGCGGAGTGGCTAAAACCGCTAACCGCAACCGCCTAAGCGGTTAGTAATTTTTATTAACCGCCTCCGCTAACCGGGTAGCGGTTAACCGCCTTAACCGCCCGGTTCCACTTTGAGATAACCACTTTTTTCTGCCTTTTTTTTTTTGCTTTTGTTTTTTGACCGATTTTGGGTTGGTTTTAGACCAGCCCTTTTGCGCTCACTTTAAACATTTTTTTTTTTTGCTCATT
>NC_081545.1:10566161-10566319 GCF_901000735.1 Corylus avellana | reverse complement strand
TTTTTTTGTGCCTTTTCGTGGCCATTTTAGCATTAAAAATTGCTATATACCAAAATCTTGTTGGTCACCTTCTACAAATCTACACACCATATAATATACAAATAAAATTACAACAAAATCATCACTTCACTTGTAGTCTTATACACAACATAGAAATA
>NC_081545.1:10516579-10565997 GCF_901000735.1 Corylus avellana | reverse complement strand
AACAAAAGTCAAGGTTTGGAGGAATCGAAACCGGGAATCCTGGGTGAAAGAGGGGCATAATTACTACTATGCTACAACGGCTTATTGTTATTTACTATATGAAATATATATATAATATAAATATATATTATATTTAAAAAAAAAAACGGTTAGTGGGTAGTGGTTAGCGGTTAGCGGATTTTCAAAATCCACTAACCGCAACCGCCTAGGCGGTTAGCGGTTTTTACTAACTGCTTTCAAAGCGGTTAGGCGGTTAGCAGTTGCGGTTAGGCGGTTTTCAATTTCACCCCTATTAAAATTCTCTTAACCCCTAGGCCTATTGGAGGAACCTTGTGAGATAGGCAATGAGTGTGCACGCCCCTCGTGGGCCAAAAGAATCATCTCCATTTCCTTTGAAATGGAGAGGAACTGGTTAAGAAAAACAAGAGGTCAAAATGGTCTTTGAAAATACCATTTTATCTTCCTATATTGTACTAACCGGTTCCTCTTAATTTCAAAGCATTTCCTTTGAAATGGAGAGGATCTCATTCCCCTCGTGGGGGTGAAGGGGTACGTAAGGATATGAGTAGACTGTTACATAAGTTGGTAGGGTGCATGATTTTCTGTGTGAGAAGACTCAGAACGTACTCAAGGAATGGTGCACCCTGACTAGTTAAATGAGCTCGCAAGCCTTTGATTGACTGTGGAGAGTTGTTGTGCATAATAGTGCGCTCAGGCTTCAATTGAGCTACTTTGACAATGGTCATAGGTGCTCCATGGGCCGTTGGTTTATTGGACCTTTGGTATAGTGGGCCATCAGCTCTTCTTTGGGCAACTTCGGCTAATGGGTCTTCCAGAAGTAGTTCGGCCCTCCATTCTCTAATGAAAATAATTCCAACTCGGATTTGTTTCCAAATCACATTTCCTTGAAAATAGCTTAATGTGAACAGTTGGCTTCTAGTATTTTGGTAGTAGATAATAACTCTGGCTTAAGGTGCTATAAAAAAAAGTAAAAAACCAGCACTATATGGGCTAGTTTTTTTAACGATTTAGTTTTAACTTTATTCCCTCTCCCTTATTTATATATATATATATATATAATAGAATTAAATCTAGACCATGGAAAAAACAACAAATATGCTGTAATTTTTTTTTTCCAGCACCTAATCCAAATCATAATATAATAATAAATACGTGTTAACTTGTAACGTTAACGTTTTCTTAGATTATGTTTTCTTGTCGTTAAAGACAAAGAGCGAGTGTTTATTATAGACAAATTTGTAAAATTGGTCCCTTGATTTAACCTTGTATCAAATAAATCCCTATAATTTCAAAATGAATTTATAAAATTCTTTGTAATATGTTTCGGTAATAAAATTATTGCTCCATACAAATTTCGATCATTTTTCATGAAATGAATTTCACACTCAAATAAAAAAGAGTACAAAAAAAAAAAATGTTTGGGGTGGGGATGATCGGCCAACCTGGAAGCGATTGATGAAGTGACAAAACCACCCATTAGGACAAGGGTGAAACTAGAGCTTTAGGTGGAGCGGACGAAAAAAAAAAAAAACATAAAATATTTTTGGAGGGTAAAAAATTAAATTTAAAAGGTCTATTTCATAAAATACATATCATTTTAGGACATTTTAAAAATGTAGGGACTCTATTGCTCACCCCCCAAAAAAAAAAACGAAACCAACAACATGGTTTCACCTATGCACAAGGGTCTTGAGAGTGGTTTAACTACCTCTATAACTGACTGTTGAGAGCAGTTTTTAGGAATGGTTTGATCATCCCCAATATTTAGTTATAGGAAGCTACCCTAACCCCAAACCATTTTTAATTTTTTTTTTCCTTTTATTATAATGTTGGCAATTGTCTACCAATATCATGCCAAAAAAAAAAACAATTTCACCTACAATTTTTTGTTCGTTCATATTTTCTTTAAGGGTCTGTTTAGTAAAGCATGGAATCAGGTAGTCGTGGGAGCTACAATATTAAATAAATTGTAAACGAAATTTATGTTGTTTTTTATATTGAACAGCTTAAAAAAATGCCACTTATTTGTTGCCGATAAAAATTGAGTATATTTTTATATGTTCTTACTCTTTATGTTGTAAAAAAATTGAGACAAAACCTGTCTTTTGATTTTATGAAGAAAAAAAAAACATATCTTCAAAAGTAAAGAATAAGCCTTTTAGTAGGAAAATTATTTCTAACTGCCTCGGTAATATGTCACATTTTTAATATATGGCATTTTTCAAGTTGTTCGATGTAGAAAAGGCCTAAAATTACATAATGTACAATTTTACTAAAATTGTAGGAGATCCTTGTCATAGAATGAATTTTAAATCATTTGTATTTGTGATTTTTATTTTCGGAACTAGTGATATAGGCTTATAGCTTCTTGTTAAAATAACTAGAGAAATATAAAAATAAGCTGAATAATGTATTTATGTGTGTCTTAAACTGTATACAAGAGAGCCTCTTTATAGTTGAATAAGGCCAATTAAAATAAGAAAATGCAATCAAGAGTTAATGGACATATATATATATATATATAGGGAAATATAAATCAATCAGCAATTATTCTAAATATCAGAATATAATCTGAATGTATTCTAACATCCCCTCTCAAACTCAAGGTACCATGTGGATGCCAACTTGAGTTTGGAAACAAGATCGCGGAACCGTCCAGATGGATGTTCTTTAGTGAACACATCGGCCAACTAATCAGCAGAAGCAATAATACAAAGATAGAGAGTTCCTTGCAAAAGATGATGGCGCACAAAATGGCAGTCGATCTCAATGTGTTTAGTGCGTTCATAAAATACATCATTATGCGCAATCTGAATCGCACTCCGATTGTCACAAAAGATAGGAGAGGTAGAGGTCTGAGAAACACCCATATGATGTAGTAGCCAATGGAGCCAAAGGAGCTTAGAGGTGGTGTCAGCAAGGGCACGATACTCAGCTTCAGTGCTAGAGTGAGCAACAATAGATTGTTTCTTACTACGCCAAGAGATGAGAGAGTCACCAAGTAAAAGCAATAACTCGTGGTGGAACGACGATCAGTGGGATCACCTGCACAATCAGCATCTGAATATACATGTAAGTCTAATGAGGAGTGGGGAGAGAAATGCAGCCCATGAAACAAAGTGCCCTTCACATAGTGAAGGATGCGAAGAACAGCAACATAATGAATGGAGCGTGGTGCGGTCATAAACTGATTGACAAGATGAACTGCATAGGCAAGATCCGGTCGTGTCAGTAAGATAAATGAGACTTCCAACTAACTGTCGATAGAGAATGGCATCGGAAAGTAGCTCACCATTAGTGGCTCGAAGTTTGATATTTGTCTCTAGATGGCTATCAACAATTGTACAGCCAGTAAGGCCAGTTCGTGAGAAGAGATCAGAAGCATATTTTGCTTGAAAAAGATAGTAACCATCTGAGTCAGAAGATACTTTCAATCCAAGAAAGTAGCTGAAAAAACCCAAATCCTTCATCTCAAATTGTTGACTTAAAAACTGTTGAAGGTTATGAATATCGAGAGTATCATCACCAGTAACATCACCAGTAATAATCATATCATCAACATATAGTAAGAGAAGAATGAGACCAAAATCTGTTTGCTGGATAAAAAGTGCAGAGTCATAGGAGCTAGAAACAAATCCAATTTGTGCAATAGTGGAGCTAAATTTAACAAACCAAGCTCATGTAGCCTATTTCAGACCATATAATGCCCGGCGAAGTCGGCAAACTTTGTGAGGTGGATGATCATATCCAGGAGGAGGCTGCATGTAAAATTCTTCAATTCGCTAAGATCACCGTTGGGAAATGCATTTTTCACATACATTTGGAAAAGATCCCAATAACGCACTGAAGCTATGACAAGAGGGATCGGACAGAAGTAAGGCGAGTCACCAGCGCAAAGTCTCCTCATAATCAATGCCATACTCTTGATTGAACCCCTTAGCCACAAGACGTGTCTTGTATCGCTCAACAGACTCATCAGATTTTGTCTTAATCTTGTATACCCATTTGCATCCTACCACAGTTTTGCCTGAAGGTAAATCAACTAAGTCCCAGGTATGGGTTTTGGAAAGAGCATTAAGTTCTTCGGACGTAGCATTTTTCCAAAGAGGGTTAGTATGAGCCTTACGGAAAGAGTGAGGTTCATGTAAAGTAGTAAGAGCAGAATAACAATGATAATCACGATTCACGAAGATGGGAAGGAAGAGCTGTTACTCGAGTAGAACGACGAGAGATAAAGAGATTAGGCTCAAGAGTAGATGGATCAACAGGTGGGACAAGGGCATTGGGGTCGACCATTGTAATGTTGTTTGGATAGCTTGTCATCTCTGCCTCAAGATCAGTAGTTTCGGGGAGCAAATCAAACGAGACATTAGTGAAGACAGGAGAAGAACTAGAGGGACTAGGAGGAAAATACTCCATACCACTAAAGAACCGATGTTCCCAAAAAGTGACATGCCGCGAGATGCATAGCCGTTTGGAAGTAGGATCATAACAACGATATCATTTATGTTCAATTCCATACCCAAGAAAACAACATAGGCGAGAACGAGGTTGTAATTTCGCACATTCATGAGGTGGAAGAAGCACGAAATAAACACAACCAAAGATATAGAGGGATTGGTAATCAAGAGGAGAACCATACAGGAGTTTATAAGGGGGGTCTATTTAAAGTAGTGGGAGATGGGACCTTATTAATGGTGTAAACAGTAGAAAGAGCGGCTTTTTCCCAAAAGTGTTCAAGGATAGAAGCAAAAAGGAGCAAAGCCCTGACAGTCTCTAAAATGTGCATGTGTTTACGTTCAGTACGACCATTTTGCTAAAAAGTATTCGGGCAAGAATGATGAGGAAGAGTGCCATTTTGTTTGAGAGTAGCAAGAAAGGTAGATTCACGATACTCCATGGCATTATCAAAACAAAAAATTTTCATGTTTCGGGAAATTCAAAATAAACTTTTGGAAGTTCAGACCGATTTTGTAGAAGGTAAAGCCATGTGTATCGAGAATAATCATCCACAAAAATCACAAAATAGCGGGATCCTCCCATGGCGGGAATAGGTGCAGGGCCCCATACATCAGAATGCACCAAATTAAAAGGAGTAGAAGAAATAGAGTCATTATTATAAAAAGGTAAAGCACTTTGTTTTCCAAGTTGACACGCAACACAATCAAATGACTCAAACTCAACAGATCCTAATTGACCACAGTAGGAGGAAGATGGAGCGATGAAAGCTCAAACAGACGTCCAATCTTACGGGCGGTCCCAATTAGCTGTCCCTTCGGTGGATCCTGCACATCACAACCTCGTTTAGAAAAATGTATTTCTAAGCCAACTTTACAAAGTTGACCAACAGATAAAAGATTTAATGAAATATTAGGCATTAAATATGTATCAGACATAAATAGTTGATGAGTAGAAACAGACTCGATGTGACTAACATCAAGATGGGAACCATTAGCAATGTAAATGGTGGTAGGGACAAGTAAAAACAAATTTTGCAGAAAATATGAAAGAGTTTGGTGTCATGTGATTACAGCAAGCAGAATCAATATACCAAGAGGAATTTCCTGGTGTGGTGGACATGGCGGTATTAAGATTGGACTTAGATAAAACCTGATGAAAAAGAGCCTCAATTTCTGCAGGAGAAAGAGTACTGGGTTGGGGTGCAGCATCGGTGTAAGACATATATGATGTATCAGTATGAGTGACAGTAGCAGCCTTATGACAAGGAGCTTGGTGATTCCCACGATAAAGTCTTTTTCTGCATTCACTATACCTGTGGCCAAATTTTTTACAGTAGTGGCACTGGATATTTTGATTAGACGAGGAAGACCCGATAGGAATAAATTAGGTGCATGAGTATTGCGTGATGCAGTGGCCATGACCATCTCAGAAGTGTGCAATTTCATAGTAGAGCATCGGGTTTCTTCTAAAACGAGTTTACTAAGAACACTTTCCAAGGATGACAGCGGTGAGCGGTGAAGAAGAGAAGCCCGAGTATTCTCAAACTCATCTCAAATTGCCGTAAGAAACTTGGCCAAGCGCATGCTATTGCGAAAAGCAGCGGCAGATTTATGTGGGGGCGCCCTGGGGGTGGGCGCCCCTGGTAAAAAAAAATTGAAAAAAACTTTTTAAGTATTTTTCTGAAAAATTTTGTTACCGCCCTACAAATTTTTGTTACTGCCCCTGCAATTTGAAAATCAACCCGTACAAGTGTTTTTCTTTTTTTCTATCTATTATACTAAAAGTCTATAAAGGAATGCTATGTAAAAAAATAAAAAATAAAAAAAATAAAAAATAAAAAAACTAATAATAATAAACCCCTTACAAAATACAAGTGTACCTTTTAAAAAAAAAAAAAAAAAAACTGATAAAAAAAATTATTTCTTTGCTTTCCTCTCCATGCAATCGGCAAACCATCCTGTCAAATTGTCAATCAAAATTTACACACGCACACTGCACAAGGGTCATGGGGAAAGGGGGCAAAGTTTTTGTTTCAAGAAATCCCTCAAATTTTACTCTCTCACAATCTCACCCAGCCCGACAACCTCAAAAAATAGAGAGAATTTTTTGTTGTTGAAGAAATAACAAGTGAGGCTGAACACCATAATTTGTCTCACACCCACTGTCTGACCGTCGATCTATTGTACATCCACCATTGGCCGTCCACGCACCACTAGCGGCAGCAACAGTGCAACACCATGAGTTTATTCTCTTCGTTGTGACTCTGTAGACTGTAGAATTTAATTTGATTTATGCTTTGAGATTTGGGGCTTTTCTGAAACACCATTTTTTCTTCGAAGAAATTTGAGCATGTGAGAACTAAGAAGAGAAACACTCTGAAACGGACCAAACGGTTAACAGTGAAAGCTTTTTTGGCTTGTGGCTTGCCGCTTCCGTGAAACGCTGAAAGGTGAAAGAAGAGTAGAAGACTACTCTGTGAAATAAGATGTTTAAGGCTTAAAAAGATAAGGACAAGACTCAAAGTTCAAGAGTGAAAAAGAAAAAGATAAGAAAAAAAAAAAATTATTTGTGGACTGTGGTTGTGGCATGTGGCCGTGTGGGTGTGAAGTGAAACAATGAGACAAAAAAAAAAAAAAAAAAAAGGTGTGATTTGTGTAAAGTAATTTTGTTTTTGTTTTTTTCTTTCTTTAGTCTTTCATTTATTGTAAAGGTTGATTAGGGGGGCTGGGGAGGGGAAAAAAATAGTCCTTTAGCATGAGATGAAGAGTTTGAGGAATGGGGAAATAATCTTTAATTGAATTTTTTTTAATTTATTCTATTAAAGTAATAAATATCTTTAAAATAAGTAATCAATTTGGAAGATAACTTCTTCTTTTTATTGTGTTCCATTCTTTCTTCTTCTAATTAATTATTTGCTTTTATTGGTTTGCAGCATTCGGCTAATTTCTTATTGCGGTTGGTTTGTTTTCAAGAAATTCCTCAACATAACTAATTGACCAAAATGTACTCATTTTTTTTAAACACTATTAATTGTACTTAGTTTACTTCGTAAGTAGTCTAAATTATTTTATGTTTGTGATGTCCTTAGTTTAAGATTTGTTTAGTCTGAAAATTAAAACTAATAGATAAATAATTTTCTAGGTTTATGAAAATTCTTAGATTACATTATGGGCAAGCCAAAAACAATTGATGCATTTTTTAAGAAAAAAGATGCTGATTCAAATTCTAAAATGTCTTCCTCGATATCCAATCCTCAAACTTTAGCTCCTGAGCAACGCCCTTCTAAGATGCCAAGAATTGAATCTCAAGTAGTTGAGTCATTTGACATTTCTACTCTACAACATGATCCAAGGTTACGTCCTCAAATATGGGAATATCTTGTTAATCAATGTGATGAAATTAGATGTGCTTATCTTAAAGTTGGTCCGCATAGGTTCATTTCTTCTAATAGTTCTGGATATTCGTTTTCGGGAACTGAAAAAAAAAATCGCCAAAGATTTCAATCATCTTGGTATAAGATGTTTGATTGGTTAGAATATTCTAAGTACAAAGATGCTGCTTATTGTTTACCCTGCTTTCTTTTTGTTAAAAAGCCTATGGGGCGGTTTGGAGGTAGTGCATTTACAATTGAAGGATTTCATAATTGGAAGAAAGTTAATGATGGTATGCATTGTTCTTTTTTGGCCCACATGAGAAATGTGTCATGTTCACCTCATAATAATGCTGTTAAGTGTTGTGACAATTTGAAGAATCAATCTCAGCATATTGATAAGGTGATAGATAAGCAAACTTCGGAAGAAAAAATTGCACAATCGATTGCGATTGAAGACTTCAATCGATTATATTCGGTATTTAGCATATCAAGGATGTCCTTATAGAGGTCACGATGAAGGTCCTGATTCTAAAAATCGTGGCAATTTTCTCGAGTTGATAAAACTTGGGTCCAATTACAATGAGGATGTTTCCAAGGTTGTTTTAGAAAATGCTCCACAAAATGCAAAATATACTTCACATCATGTCCAAAAAGATATTTTACATGTTCGGGCAAAAAGGGTGCGAGATGCAATTCGTGAAGAAATTGATGATTCAAAATTTTGCATTATTGTTGATGTGGCACGAGATGAGTATAAGAGAGAACAAATGACTATTGTTTTGAGATTTGTTAATAAAGATGGTTTTATATAAGAACGCTTATTTGATATTGTCCAAGTTAAAGATACATCGGCATTGACTTTAAATGACAAAATATCTGACGTTCTTTCTCAAAATTGTCTTGATATTCAAAGTATTCATGGGCAAGGGTATGATGATGCTAGCAATATACGTGGTGAATGGAAATGATTGCAGGCATTATTTCTTAATGAATGTTCTTGTGCATACTATGTTCATTGTTTTCCACATCAATTACAATTAGCATTAGTTGCTGCATCTCGAGAGGTAATTGTTTTTCATGATTTCTTCTCAAATTTGAATTTCATTATCAATGTGGTTAGTGCTTCATGTAAATGTCATCGTGATTTGCAAGATGCTCAAGAAGAAGATATCGCACATTTGATAGTTATTGATGAACTTGAAACTGGAAAAGTGGCTAACCAAATTGGCACTTTGAAACGAGCTGGTGATTCTCGTTGGGGTTCTCATTTTTATTCCATTTGTAGCCTACTAAGGTTGTTTAATCCTGCTTGTTCAGTGCTTGAAAAGATTATCAAATAAAGATCTACTTACTCTCAACATGGGGATGCTGATGCTGCTTATGAAATGATTACATAATTCAAATTCATATTCATTTTACATTTGATGAGGGAAATCATGGGTACTACTGATTGTCTTTGTCAACATTTGCAACAAAAATCTCAAGACATCTTGAATGCTATGCAATTAGTTTCTAATACAAAAGCACTCCTCCAAAAATTGAGAGATGAAGATTGGGATAATTTTCTTGAGAAAGTAGTCTCTTTTTCCAAGAAATTTGAAATAGACATTCCGGATTTGGGTGCTTGTTATGTTAAAGGCTGAGGTCATCTTCACGGGATAACATTATGGTGGAACATCATTATCATTTTGATGTATTCAATGCTACTATAGACTTTCAATTGCAAAAGCTTGATTGTAGATTTGGTGAAAGGGCAATGAAACTCTTGACACTTAGTTCAGCTTTGGATCCAAAAGATGCTTATAAATCATTTAATATTGATGACATATGTAGCCTTGCAGAGAAGTACTATTCTCTTGATTTTTCTGAGCAGAAAAAAAATTATTTTGAGATTTTAGTTGAAGCATTTTGAAGTTGACATGCTTAATCATCCGAAACTACAAAAATTGTCTTCTATTGCAGAATTATGTTGAGGATTGATAGAGGCCGGAAAATCATATACATATTATCTTATTGATAGATTGATTCGTCTTGTTTTGACTCTTCCAGTGTCTACAGCAACTACCGAACAAGCATTTTCAGCAATGAAAATTGTTAAAATCAGACTTCGTAACAAAATGGAAGATGAGTTTCTTGGAGATAATCTACTTGTCTACATTGAAAGAAAAATTGCTAAAAGCTTCGATTCAAATTTGATAATTGATGATTTTGTTGCTCTAAGACCGCGTAGAATGCAATTTTAAGCCCTTTGTATTTTGTATTTTCCTTTACTTTTGTAGTAGTGCTTACATGGTAACTGATATATCAATTTAGCATATATTTATGAAGTCTGATAATATATGCTTTTTGTAATACGTATATTGTGATATAATTTTATTTTATTTTATTGTATTTACCATATTATAATAAAAATATAATATATAAAGAGAAAAAAAAAAATTATTTTATCATTATATTTTATTATTTTATTGACGCCCCCGGTAGAATGAATACCTAGATTTGCCATTGGCGAAAAGCGATGTACTTGGAGGCATCAACCTTATCCCTCAACTCTGGCTTACATAATGCTAATTGATTCTAAAGATAAGTCATTTGTAAATAAAAATCAGTAATACTCTGACTTGGTTCCTGGTGCATGCGATGAAGCTTGGTCACAATCTGAAATTGCTGAGCAAGATTGGTAGTGTTGTAGCGTTGAGCTAACATGCCCCAAACATCTTTGGCATTGTCAAGATTGCCAAAGGTCATGCTGATGGAAACGGCACAAGTGTTGGAGAACTAAGAGATAATCCTGTAATTGATATTTTTCCATATTCGGAGGCGGGTAGAGAAAGCCGTAGCGGGTTCCTCTTTTCCAGCAACGGGTTTAGATTCTTCGCCAAAAACATATTTCAAAAGACAATGTCTTTTGAGTCACCTACTCATATTTTGAGACCAAGCCAAATAATTGGAGGCATCGAGAATGACGGGGATTGGTCGGATAATATCTTTGGTATTTAGAAGAGTGGTAGTAGGTGGTAAGGCTATATATATATTTTTTTTGGAATATAATCCGGTATGGCTGAGTGTAAGATAGGTTTTATGAGCCTGGCTAAAGGGTGGAATCTGGTGTGGCCGAGTGTATGATAGGAGATATGAGCTTGGTTTTAAGGGTTAGGATCCGGTGAGGCTGAGTGTTTGATAAGGGGTAAAGAGCTTGGTTAAAGGGCTGAAATCTGGTGTAGTAGAGTACACTACAAGGCTGTGAGCTCGGTTTGGCAGAAAAAATTTAGTGTGACAGAAACTATTATAGAGAGATGAACTCAAAAGGACTTGATGAAAATTTAAAACGCGAGCCTTTCGTCAGCAACGACATTCATAATAAAACGATGCGTTTTGTCACCCACCCCTCGTTAAACCCCTGCAGAACTCTCTCTCTTCACTCTCTGAGCGAACATGGAACAGGCAGCGAAGAAGGGGACGGTGACCCCGCTCGCGTCGCTGTTTCCGCCGGAGGACACCGAGAAGGCGGTGAGGCGCGTGAAAGAAACGCTCGTCGAGGAGCAGGCCGAGCTGGACCGCGTCCAAGGCTTCATCTCCGACAACACCAGCCTCATCAGCCTCGTCCAGAGGCTCCCCGAAGACCTCCACCACGACATCATGGCAAAGCTCTCTAACTCTTTACCTTTCTATACAATTTACCTTACTCTTTCTGAATTCATATCGGTTATTTTCTTTGAACTCTGCCCGTAGGTTCCGTTTGGCAAAGCGGCGTTTTTCCCCGGCCGTTTGATACATACAAATGAATTTCTGGTAATAATAATTATAATAATTTATCATTTTATTCCATTTTACTACTACGACTTGTGTAATTAATCAACATTTTTTATAATTTAGGTTCTTTTAGGAGAGGGTTACTATGCGGAAAGAACGTCCAGACAGACGGTGGATATTCTGACGAGAAGAGAGCAGGGTTTGGAGTCGCAAGCTGAGTCTCTGAAGGTCATGATGCGCGATCTTCAAGCCGAGGCTTCGTTTTTCGGTGCCACGGCTTCTGAAGCTGCGGTGTGTCTCTCTCTCACTGATTTTTGTTGCTCTTTTAGGTAGTGGGAAACACAAACAAATAATCAAACGTTTTCGATGGGTGCCAAATTGAACTCATTTTAATTAATGGAGATGTCTAATTGAACTCATTTTAAAACATCAATTTTTTTTTAAAAAAATAATGCCAAAAGCTTAAGCCGGTAGGAAATAGGTCGCACAATGTATGTGTTGTGCCAATGAGATCACTAACACCAACAGATGGATCGGATTTTATGGCGAATTGTGGAATTGTTTGTTGTTTTGAAGCACATATATGATACTCCTATGTGAATGTTATACAAATAGGGGTAGCAATGCATTGTATTCAATTTGGTGTACTTTGGATGATGGAATAAATAAAGAAAGTGAAAGTTGGTAATTGCTTTGAATTGAAGTAAAAAGAATTGGGAGGCTACTCGAATTTTAGATTGATAGAGCTCTGGCTTATGCGCATCTGCATGCTATGTGATTATGTATAATAATATTGTTAATGTTGGATTAATTAATACTTTTCCGATTAGACAGGTACGCTATGAATATGTTGAAAATGGTGCATGGTTTTGACAATCGTGTATCTACTCTATAAGCTCATGCTTGTTCTTTGTGATAATGCTACGTGATTTAGAGCAAATAAGTCTTTGATGTAGTATCCTTTTGCTACTCAATGCTGCAAATACACACATCACGTGAACCAGCATTTCTTTTGTGAACTGCATATTTCTTGGTTTTACTGGGTTGTATAAAAGAATAGTTCTACTCTTGAATTTCTTTATGGAGTAATGTCACTCTTCACACCTATTTTTTATACTCATTTCATACTTGCTACATGACGTATTTTAAGTGACTTTTTTTTTTTTAAAAAAAAAAGTCGCTGACATGGGAAACCACTTAAAACACGTCACGTCAACGGGTGTGAAGAGTAGCATTACTCTTTTTTATGACTTTGTGGTTGAATGTTACTTATCAAAAAAAAAAAAAAAAAAAAAAATGACTTTGTGGTTGAATGTTAACAGATAAAGGATGCCTTATTTCTGACATGATAGGGACTTGCACCGTTATGCTTGCTTCTTTCTGTCTATATTTTAAAGTACAGCTTCTATCATATCTTGATGTGTTATTTATCTCATAAGGCATCTGATGGCTATACATGATTAGACATTGATCTGTTGGTATTTTTATTCCTACTTACAACAGGAAGGTCTTGTAGAGATAAGGGAAGATTATGTGGAGGAAAATTCTACTGAGAGGGAATCTCAATCAGGCAGGTTCTTGCCTCTTGTTGTTTCTGTCAGTAGCTTCATTCTGAAACTTGAGAAGCAGTTGAGTTGTAAAAGTGCTGGAGGATTTGATTATACTATTTGCTTACATCAAACTTCTTGTTTTTTGTTTGTTTGCTGTATGATTTGAGTAATAATGTGACCCCTTTATATTAATATTCATCAAAACACTGTTTTAATTCGTAAAGAGCTTGGCAAAAAAAAAAAAATTTGAAAGGATTAGTTGTACACAGAACTCCTCTACTGAGGGGAAAAGGAATCATTTCTAAAAATGAGCTTCTGTTCTAGAAAACTGCCAAAGGTTGTGCTTAATATTTTTGGGGCCCTCCCAAGATCTTAACTGCCAAATGTTATAAATGCATGGAATGCTGTATATGCACTAGAATGTTCTTTTTGCAATATTATTATTTAGCAAGTGTAGCATTGAGCTAGTCAATAATTTGCTCACCCAATCTGTCTATAAATTTGTTGGAATTGATTACTATCCTGAAGCCTATCAACACTTAAGGGATCAATGTTCTTTTCCAGGTCCACCAAAAGAAGGTGCTCCCCGGTTTTCTGAAGCCGACAAGGCAAAAGTTGGAGTTAAAGATGAAGAATTTGCTCATATGATGTCGAGGTTGGATGAACTTGAGAAAGAAGAACTTGGCAATGGGAGGAATGAGGTCAATGCAAAAGTTGCAGTTGATGATGAAGAATACGCTCGTATGATGTCCAGGTTGGATGAACTTGAAAAAGAAGAACTTGAAGCTGAATTCGGCGATGGAAGGGATGAGGACAATGCAAAGGTTGCCGTTAAGGATGAAGAATATGCTCGTATAATGTCCAGGCTGGATGAACTTGAAAAAGAAGAACCTGAAGCTGAACATGACAATGAGACTGATGAAGAAGAGAAAATGAGAGCTGATTTTGATCAGTTGTTGAATCAGAGATCTCTTGATAAAAATCTCAGATATTCAGAGGTAATGTGTTGGATTAAATTATAAGATTTTAGCTAGAGATGTTGAAAAATGACTTCAAAGACATTGGATTTTGTAACGAATAGTTAGTTTCATTCATTGATCAAATAGGACTATCAGTCAAGAAAACTGTTGGAGCGGATGAGAGATAAAAAGTCAGCCACTGAAGAGCTTCTAAATAAGCATCATCCTCAGCAAGATTTAACTGATCAGCTAAATGTAAGATAGCATTTTCCTACTTTTTTTTTTACTTGGCCTTATTGTTTGTTTAACTTTTCTCAGATACTGGTATTATATGCTTTTTTTTTCTTGGCATTATTGCTTGTTTGACTTTTCTCAGCTACTGATATTATATGTTTTTATGAGTCATTGATTTTTTAATAATCTAAAATGCAGTGTACAGGTTTGACAGTGCAATCGGTACCCAAAGGTTAGTCTTTAATCATTTCTTTCGTATTGGTCTTCTTCTTTTCTTTCTTGAATAGCAGATTAATTTCTAGATCTTTGATAGACTACTAATTATGCCCTACACGCTCAGACTGATGATTATCTCCCATCCACCCAACCCCCCCTCTCCTCCCCTCTCCTTCTCATGGTGTCAGATTTTGACAGGAGAGGCTTCTGACTAATTGTGGATCCACCAAGTCTATAATAACTTTGACAGTCATAATGACACTTAAGTAGTGTTGAGTGGGATTGATCGGCTTGTTACTTTGGCCAATTGTTGTTAAGCTCATATCTACTTGTCATTTCTGCTAAAACTGATTTCTGTATCATGTCTCTTCAGATGAAATATCACATGGTACAAGTTTGGCACACAATGCAATAAAATCCAGTCCTCCTGAGAAGGCTTTCATGATTTCTGAAGTGAAGGAGAATGTTCAAGCAGCAAACTCATCAAGAAGTCAGGTGTCTATGGCTTATTTCTGAACTCCACCTCACTCTTGCTGCTCTCTGGTGTTGGCATATTTATTTTCTTTCCAAACAGCATGCAAGTAGTGATTATTATATTACTCTGGCCACCTGATGTTGCACTTAGCTTACAGGTCACAGACGCTTATATGCAAACACATATCTATTTCTTTTTTATTGGTGTTCCTTCGGTAGATTGTTATCTGTCCTTTCTATAGCATTTCCTTTGATACATTCTTGTCTGCGTATGAGTTTCAAAATCTTGATTATTTTTCTTGGGAACAGTCAAGAAGGTTATGGAATGGTGTCTTTTAATGCTTTCATGGCAGCAAAAGTGGCGTCATTTTATGGTTCCCCTACATATACAGAATGGCATTTTAAGAAGAGTTGATTGGATCATTCTTTTTGTCACGAAGAAGTCTATAATGGAAACAATTTTGAGACTGATTCACAACTAAGGAACCTGGTTGAAAAATAAAATTTGTGGAAATGATTGTTACTTTGAATGAATAAATGAAAAAATATACATTGTGCTAAAACATTTAAATGACGCCATAGTGGTTACTCTCAAAAGCCAATTGATGCGAAATAAACTGGTGCTAGGATTTCTCAGTTTTAATTCCATGATTCTGGATTTTTGCTCTGTAATTTCTGCAACTTCTGTTAGGAAAATGTGCTTTTTCCTCATTTCAAATACCACGAAACAATTTGGAATTGGCATTTGTGAAAGTCATGAGAAGTGATGTCTGATTTTAATTCTTATCCACATCATTCAAGTACTCTATCTCAAAAGAATGAAACAGGTCTATGAAATCCCCACCTTAGTGACAATTGCTAATATTCTAATGTGATGTGTACAAGAGCATGCATATAAACAAATGTAAAAACACTAAATAGCTTCAATAGATCTTGTACTGTAAGCAGCCTTTGTTTTACAGGTTCCTGACCAGACTTCAAAACCAGGATTTGATAGTCACAAGGTATATCACTTGTCAATTGGGTGAAATGAACAGTAGCTAATACCTGTGTCAGCCTTTACCAATTATTTTATTACCATCTATTGTTTGCAGGCTTTTCCAGGCTCCATTATAGAGCACACTCACAATATTCAAACAAATTTTAGTCAACAATCTGGTACTTCATCACAGGTAGGCTCACTAATTGATAATATATCTTATGCAGTGTGGTGATTAGTAGCTTCTCCATTGATGTAAAATATAATGATTTTGGCCTTTGTAGCCCCCGAGTTCCCAACCTTCAAAGCCAGTTTCCAGATTCAAGATGCAGAGAAGATAGCCGCCAACATTGTCTTAATGCCTGGAAGTGCTTTTTGATAAGTAGAATGCCTAGAAGTGTTTTTTGATAAGTAGAATGTCTGGAAATGCTGTTGGTTTAAATTTAGAAATCTGATGGAGGTATCAAAACTTTT
This sequence comes from Corylus avellana, assembly GCF_901000735.1. Taxonomy (NCBI): domain Eukaryota; kingdom Viridiplantae; phylum Streptophyta; class Magnoliopsida; order Fagales; family Betulaceae; genus Corylus; species Corylus avellana. Next base: position 10,549,503 of record NC_081545.1, on the reverse strand, counting down.
ATTAATCGTCAGAGTGAAAAGGGATAAATTCCTTGCTCATATTGAAGGTTTATTTATTTATTTTAAAAAGCCAGTGGAACAACTTACTAAAAAGAAAATTGTAATACTACATACCACACCTATATCACACTCCCATTTGTGATTCTTTTAAGCTGATGTAGCAATGTTCATTAGTCCTTGAATCTGGTAGTTTTTTTAAAATTTAAAATTAAAAAAAAAAAGAAAAAGAGTTAATGGACATTATCACATTAGCCTAATGAGATGAGAGTGAAATGCAGGTGTAATAGGTAGCAATACTCGAAAAAAAAAGAAAAGAAAAGGAAAACTTAGCTTTACCCTCTTGAATTGTTATCACTTTTGTAATGTCCTCCATAAAGTTCAATTTATCTCAATTTAGTGTGTTTGTCTTTTAATTGTTTGTAATTTTACCTATTCATTAACTTTTTTTTCAAAATACTCCCATTTGTTTTAGAAAAAAAAAAAAAATTGTAAAGATTAAGGTATTTATCCGAATTTATTTGTACTTGCAAAAATATCCGTGCCTTAATTTTTGTCAAAAAGTTTAAATATTATAATTGATGTTGATGTGTTGACCAGGGGCGAACTCACATTCACTGGTGGGCGACGAATGTCCCCCCATTTTGGCGTATCAATTTTGTTCTCTCTTCCCTCTTCGCAACGGAGAAGGATCCTCTCCATTTCATTTGAAATGGAGGGGATCTATTTAGTTAAAACTAGATGACATTTTTGTCCAAAATTTATCCAAAATATTTGTTTTGGACAAAAATGCTATATTGTTTTAACTAAACGTGTCTCCTCCATTTCATTTGAAATGGAGAGGATCAGATCCCTTTCCAACCAGCACAATTGCATGCCTACACTACTTCAATCACCTAGCTAGCATAGACCCTAACCAACAAGCATACTAGACCTGACCACCTCAATTGACTTCTTCCTCACAATCTCTTTTTTTATTTTTTTTCCTCACAATCTTTCTTTCTTGCTTCTTTTCTTTTTCCTTTTCCTTTTTCTTTCTTTTTTATTTTATTTTATTTTTTTCTGAGCTACAATCTTTCTTGTTTGTTGGTGAGAAAGATGGGTTCCATGTGAGCATGTTCCCCGCTTCCAGATCAAAGAAAGAAGCTGATTTTATAAAAAATATCTTCAACACTTCCATCGGTGAGAGTTTCTACAGGAGAAACGCCAACAGCTATGGAGTCCATTTTGTCCAATGAATGTTTGTTTGTTGAGAAAGTTTTTGGGGATTTAGGTTGGCTTCTGTCAAATGAGAAGGGGTGCTCAAAAGGAGAGAAGAGGTCAAGATTTGTGGTTGGACTAATTAGAACGGCTCTTTAAATTTCCTTCTTTTTTTTTTTTTTAACAAAAAAAAAAAAATCAAGAAAAAAAAAAGAAAAAGAAAATTTCACAAAAAAAGTCATTTAACAAAACTCTTTACTTTATTTTAAATTTAACTTTGATCAACAATGTTCTCCAAACACTAAGAGCCAAAAACTAAAAGTTATTTAGTTTTTTAAGCTTATATATTCATTTTTTCTCTCTATCATCTATCAATAACAAAAAATGAATTAAAAATAATAATAATAATATTTAATTAAAGTAAAAGAAGATATAGTGAGTTTGATGGTTGATTCATTTTAAAAGTGACTCCAAATTTAAAAAGTGAATTTTTCTCTTCAAATTTAAGCTCGGATGCTCTTAGAGTTTCAATTTCAAAGTGACCCTTCGCTATAAAAGCCATGAATCTTGAAGAACTCACTCCACACAAGTTCGTCCCCCCAATTAGCAAGTCCTAGTTCCACCCATGTGTGATATTAACGAATTCTCCCAACTTTTCTAACGACATTGACCCTTTTTTTTTTTTTTTTTGTGTGTTTACCTCAGAAAATGCTTAATCACTTTTTAAAATTCAAAAAACTAATTGTCAAAACCCAAACAACTGGAAGTCTGGAACCAATTTTGCATTTATCACTTTTTTTTTTTTTTTTTTTCCTCTTGTTTTTGTTTGTCTGTTTAGCTGTTTTATTTGCCCAGAAAAAAATCCCAGTCACGCCCTTTGGATAAATAAGAGTGCCAAAGGCAATGCAATTTCCGGCTATGCTGAAAAATTGGACAACAGCTAGCATCACTTTCTGAGTTAATACAGTCAAAATCTTACAAAAATGCTGTACAAAAAGACAAGGGAAATCTGCTATAATACATCTTTATGATACAATAATGTACATTAATCAGTTACAGCTGTTATGTTGAAGACATGTGAAGGTGGAAAAAGACTTATATTTCTGCACTAGGAAGTGCTTTAACCATTAGGTATCTTCTCCTTCCTCTTTTTGAAGTCTCGAAGCACTTTCTCCCTCTCCAAAGGAGTTGCAGAAAGTAACCACTTGCTAAATTCAAGCTCTCCTATACCCACAAACTGAGCAAGGAGGCTGTATTGTCTTCTCTTCTTGTCTTTGATTGAAGAAATATTTTCCTTCTCACTTAAAAACTCTGGTTTGCTTCTCCTTGCCTTAGGGATGCATGGTTGCTTAAGCCTATCATTCTCAGGGATGCTTAAATCCATCTTCCCTTGAATCCCAGCTCCAACATTGACTATGTCTTCATTACGATGAGCATATACAATTCCTAAACACAATGATCATTACACAAATTAATGAATATGTGAAATCATTCCCCCATGTTTTCGAATGCAAATGAAGAGAAATAGGAACTAAGAAATTGAATTACAAAGAAAAAGACAAGCGCACCCATGTTTTCGAGTGCTGGTTTACTTGTTTTAGCCCTCTCAGAATCACTAGGCACCCTGGTTTCAGATTCAGATGAAAATGTTACATCCACTTCTTTTGATGAAACAAAATTGTTTCCAAGTTCAGTTAACCCTTGTTTTGTACTAAGATGATGCCCATCTTCTTGACCCTGCTTTTCATGTAATTCAATGATCTCACTTGTAAAGAGCTTATCAGATAGATCACGAAATAAATTGCAGATTCCAAAAAGCTCGCCTTGAAATTCCTTGCAATCCTGAAAAGGTGCTAATGAAGTGAAAAGCAAGAACTCTACCATTAGAAATTAAAAAAAATAAAAATAAAATCAAGAATGATGCCAGCAACCAAAACTGAGGGGCTTATTATGTACCTGGACACCTTCAAAATATCGTTTTTCCATTTTTCCGGAAACAGCTATATTCGATAGCTGCTGTTTGTACACCTGACGGGAATAAACAAGTTCCTCAAGGGAACCAGCTGCAAGAAGGCGGAAAACCACAACATGCCGCTTCTGCCCAAACCGAAAGGACCTATCCTGGGCCTGTAAGTCTTGGGCAGGATTCCAGTTCGGATCAAATATTACCACACGATTTGCGCTGACAAGATTCAATCCAAGCCCCCCAGCTCGAGTTGATATAAGGAATACCTGAAACAAGAATTTAGAGTCCATTTAGTGATTTGGATCACAAACTTAATCTTAAATTTTTAATTTGAAAGTGTACTTGTTTGCTTGGACTTGAATTGAAGTCATCCACTAGAGACTGGCGCAAGTTACTTGGAGTGGAACCATCGAGTCTTGAGAAACAGTAGCCTCTGCGAATAAGAAATTTCTCGAGTATGTCCAGCATCCTGAGAAGAGTAGATCAACTTCAGGAGCAGAGAAAGAGACACACCCAACAAAATAAGGCATACACACAGAATTCACTGAAAATGCTCACACTAGTCCTCATAAATGTTAACTGTATAACCTTTATAAGTAACAGAAAAGTACAACACAAAGAAAACCTCAAAATATTTCCTGAAAGAACATATTTGCCTATCTTTACATCTACCAATCTTAAGGATCTGGAACGCAAAATAGTTCGTACACCGCTCGCTAGTTGTGAGACTGGACAGGATAACAATTTGCCCTTATACCCAATGAATATTTTTACTACTTCACAAAATAAGAATCGCCATCTACCCTTTAATTTATTGTCTATTTCTTCTTCTTCTTCGCCTCCTTTTACTATGCTTGCTAAAGTTCTAAGAACCCTTTAGCAACAAGTAGCCTCATCAATAATCTAAGAATTTCAAGCAGATACTTGGGAGCTGGCCCTTGAATTTTGAGTAACATATAGGAAAGTACCAGCTTTTAGACACAGGTCAACATCAAATGGCAGCAGTTCAGGACTCTCTTGCCAAATTCTCACAGAACCAGCACACAACTTTTTTATGTCTTGCTATCACTCTTAGGAATGCTTCCCTTTTCTAGCTATTATAAATTTGTCCAAAGTGCATAATTTGAATCGAGTTGATTAATGTGAAGTTTGGTCTATCTAATTGGATTCACAATTGCCACGCCAGCTATACATTACCTGACAGAGTAACTGAACAAAAGTACTTTATCGCCCTCTGAAAGCCATGAGAACATTAGCTTTTCCAGTGCTCGCATTTTGCCACAATGTTTGACGTCACTTAGGCCCATGAAGCTCTCACTTTGGGTATTCCCTCCTGCCAAATCAATATCAGGGCCAAAGACAGCCGAGGCAAACTCTGCATCTTTCTTTTGTTTATCTGGGTCATCCTTAGGGTTAGGCTTAATCAATTCCAGGTGATTGCTTATCTGTGTCCAAATATTACACGTGTAAAAAGGCAGAAATTTATTTTATTTTTGGTTAAATATGCTATAACCTTATTTAAGAAAAGTAGAATAGCTTCAGTACATGTGAAATCCACCAAAGGTGGTCCTAGCAGTTACAATCTAATCTTTAGAAGATCTAGAAGGTAAACAAGAAGTAAGATCACAATATTAAATATAACGATATAAAACAGCTGGAAACAACTTTACTTTAGGTAATGGCACAACCTACATAACTCTTAACTTTAATAGCCGTTGGTAAGTTCAAGGGAGGGTCCATATGAACAATTCTACCAGTGTGGCAGCACCCGTGTGGGTTTAGAGCCCACATGGGCAGTGCCTTGATAAAGCTTTAAAAGAGCTGTTCATGGTGATCGGAAAGTCTCTGGCAAAAGAAAAGAAAAATTATATCATTTTCAGTTCTGCCCAACCCCCAACCTGTATACTTAGGATGTTGGTTTTGGTAGCTCGACAATTTCTGTGGCTATTCTCAGTCGAATCTCGGTGTTTCGCAGTGGTTGGTGAGGCTCTTCAATGGCTCTGGTGTTTTGCGACAGTCATTGGCGTTGTTTTTGGTGTTTTGATAGTTGGATGGCTCGGGTAGTATCCTTGTGGTTGTCGTGGGTAAGGTCTGGCTTTCGTTGGAAAATTTCCGGTAAGTTTTTGAAGAAAATGTGGTTTTCTATGGCTTTTGTGGTGTTTACCGGTGATTTCTTCAGCCCCAGTAACCTCCGTTGTAGTTGGTTGACTGTTATTGGTTGTATTGATCATTAATCAAATGTTATTGTTGGTAGTATTGATCATCAATAGTGATCGCCGTTGGTTGTTGGTGGTATTGATCACTGGAATCATGATCGTTGTAGTTGGCTGTCGAAATCCGACCAGCCTTGGTGCTTTTCGGTGGGTTTCGACCGGCTCTTGGTATTTTCTAGTGAGATCCAACCGACCTTGGAGTTTTGCGGTGAGATCCAATCAACTGTTAGTATTTTGCGGCAAGATCTGATCAGCCTTGGTGTTTTACGGTGGTTTCCGATCACTTATTGGTGTTTCCAGTGAGATTCAACCAACCTTGGTGTTTTAGCAGTAGGATTTGACCACAAGTTCAATTTTCCAGCGAGTTTTCGATTGGTGTTGAAGTTTTTGGCGAATTTTGGTTTGGTGTTGCGTTTTTGTGGAATTTCAGCTTCTTTATGTTTGGTTTAGCGCAATTTCTATTTCATGTTTTTTATAAGTTTGTCTTTGTATTGTGTACTCCAAGTTGTTCCAGCTTGAGGGAGAGTATTAGAGTATATTTTTCATTTGCTTATTTCTTTCAAGATGAGGGGACTATAAGCCCAGCTTGAAGGGAGTGTTAGAAGAGTTATTAGAGTTTGTGAGAGTTATAGGGTTTGTGAGTATTTTGGTCATTGTTATATTTCTCAAAACCTATATAATGAGATGTGTGAGGTACGCTACGTAACAGTAACGAGCCTTCACCTGTTATTTAAACCATTCATCCAAACTACAACAACGTCTAAAAACCTATTTACTGTTCAGTGTCCATTGTAGTAATAATACAAAACTGAAACAAATTTTAAAAGCTCAATCACCTGTTGCAACTTGACAAGGCAAGGAAGGACAAGGCAAAAGGGGCACGAATCACAACCATCTGGGTTGTCCCTGTGAAGGTAAGGCCAAATGATTCCATTTGGTACAGTCCTTTTGCAACATTCGACTTGAGTAAGAGGGCTTCCACAGCTACATGGAAGGTCCTTATTTATAAGGCATTGGACTTCTGGTAGTTGTAACATTCTACTGTACACCCGTTTCTGCAATTCACTCATGGCACAGAATACGACATTATCCTCCTTCCCCATCATAAGATGCCCAATAGTCTCCTCCTTTGTCCTTCTTAACATGTATTTACGAAGAACTGCCACTAGATGCTGTTTTCGCTCATCAGCAACCCGTACAAATCTTTCAGGAGCAGTTGACCTCTGACCATGCTTGAGGGGTTCATCATAAAACTCCCGGAAATGTTCCCGTGTTCCCAAGGACCCTGGTGCAACCCAGTCAAAGAGATTAAACAATTCCATTATTTTATTCTGCATTACGGTTCCTGTCAGACCAAAACGTTTTGGGGTTTTAATTTCTAAACATGCTCCATAAAGCTTTGACTTTTCATTCTTAAGCCGGTGCGCCTCATCAACAATTACAATCTCCCATTTAACCTCGGACAATATTTCGCCATGAATTCTGTATGTGTCAAAACTGGTAATAAGAATCTCAACCGCACCTACTTCTAATTTCTCATATATCAGATCGCGGTTTGCACCTTGGTAAACAGAAACACTAAAGGTTGCCCACTTAGAGAATTCACTCTCCCAATTGTGGATAACAGAAGTGGGGCAAATTATTAGTACTGGGTCCTTTTTGCCAACCTGATTTTCCTTCAGTATCGTGGAATGAAAACCTTCTCCTTCTTTACCATACACAGCAGCCAGGAAGGCAATTGTTTGAATGGTCTTGCCAAGTCCCCTGTTCAAATTTAAAATAGGAAGAATATCTTGATTATTCCACCAGGAAGTTTGACATGGAAATCAAAAGCAGCAAAGCCACATGCATGCATATGCACCTATGCAACAAATAAACACAAACAAGAGTGCACACACCCCTACCTTCTACTTGGTCCAAGAATTTTACAGTATAACAACATCAGGAGGGTTAGTACACAGTGTTGGTCCCACTTAAGTGGCCACTGAGAAAGGGACCATTTTCCGCAATGAGATGCAACCATCAAGATGGAATGCATGGATATCACACTGTCAGGATATATAATTACGGCAAAACACTCTTCAAACAATTGGTTGTGGACTGCATAATACCCAACAGCATTTTCTTAGTTAATTTCAGGAAAATTTAGGCACAGTTTTTCGTAAAATTTTGTAAGACTCTTTTACTCTTTAAACACTGGAAATCATTTTTCGAACAATAGTTATCCAAACAAGTTTTTAGATGTGACCACCACTAATTCTCTTTTCAAGATAAACACAAAACACTTTTCAGAAAACAAAATACTTTTTGGAAGACTTCTTCTAGATTTATATCAGAATGTTTTGAAAACACATGCTTAGTTCTTAGAAAAGCAAGTGAAGCATCTTTGAAGATACGGCTCAGTTTGTCCAAAGATGCACAAGAAAAGGTCAAGGCTGACCTTGTTAGTTATAAAAATAAAAATAAAAATAAATAAATAAACAAAAATAAACAGTGGAGGTTGGCCTCCATGGGGTGGAGGCAGCCACTCCTTTATTGGAATTTTTTTTTTTTTTTTTGATAGGTTCCTTCATTGGAATTTAAAGGTAGGTCTCCCTTTCGGTGTCCACCCGCGCAGAAGGTGGTGAGGGTTTGGATTTTCACCCCCTCCACCACTCAAAAGGCGACATGGGTGGAACTCCATACTCTTGCCCAACCTCTGCAATGGTGGATATCCACTCCTGTAGACGAAAGATAGGGTGGAACTCACCTTGTAAGGGAAGGGTGAAACTCCACCCCACCCCCAGTGGGGGTGAGGACCTCTCCGAGGAAGGGGTGGCGGCCTGGAGGCCAACTTCCAATAGGTTCAAATAAAAAAAAAAAAAAAAAGTTTCCTTTTTTGCTTTGTTTCTTTTATATTTTGAAAAAAAATTATTTTCAGAATTAAATCAAAACACTTTCTATTTTGCAATGTGACCCCACAAATAACACCTTTTCAAATGCGGCCCCACAATCACCTCTTTTCAATTTTTACTTTTTTCAAAGTACTTCTCAAGACACAAAACCGAAAACATTTTTCGAAAACTACAGAAACAGAAATTCAACTACATGAGCAATTCAAAATTTTATAATTCTACTCACATGTCATCTCCAAGGATGCCTCCATGGTTGTTCTTGTATAAATTATATAAAAACATCACTCCCCCTCTTTGATGTTCAAGCAACCTACAGTTGATAGATGCGGGAACCTGAAAAAGATTGCTTTAGCTTAACAGACTCCTTAATTTTCTATAGCTTCATCATGTAACAATTCCATACTATGTTCAATGTTGTAATGACCAGAAAAATAAGTAATGGCCAAAATTAATCTGGTGAGAACAGCAATTTACACTAACAGTGCAATTGAACATTTCATTAAGATGAAAATTCATCCTTTTGGGCTTTCCCTATAGACGACAAATTCAATCATTTACTCTTCGATTGATGAGAAGTGTGCAGAAAAGAAAAGAGAAGAAAACAGGAAACCCATAACAACCAATCCAAGTTATCCAACATCAACCTATTAAAAATGTCAACTTTCCAATTTTTTTCTGTATGTTTTTTAGGCAAATAAAAATATACATTTAATGTTCTCCAGCACGATTCAGCATCCAAAACAGTTAACCGATGATCCTATTAATTGGTAGATAGAATTATACTCCTCCATTATTATCATTCAAGCAAAGTGCTTCATTAGTCTCCCAATACTGAATCACTTGGACAATTTCCATTTTCATCCAGTTTGGTGGTTTCTCCCAATACAAAATCAGTATTTCAACATCCATTCATATACATATCCAACTGAATTTGGAAAGGAAAACGATAAACAAGCAAGACCACAAATTTAACTCACAATATTCACTAACACATTATAGAATACAACAATACTCAAGCAAGACCACAAATTTGACCCACAATTATGCATTAACACGTCATACAAAAAAATGGGTTCTAAGAAAAAAAAAAAATTGGGCAATTATATAATCACCTGTACTACTGGAATTTCATTCTGAGAGGACAAAATCAATGGCTCAAATGGTCCTGTATTGTCAAACTGCAACTGACCCAATTTGGTGGTTCTCCCAAACCCTTTTGGTTCTGGCGCTTTCTGTCCTTCTTCTTCCTCTTCTTCTTCATTTCCATCACCATTATGGCCTTGAGGTTGCTTAGTTGAAATCTGGGATTGAATTGGGGGCAGAGAATCTGGGTCTTGGAGGCGCAGAAGCTGCCGTGAGAGAGAGGACTTGGGGGGTTTTCTAGGGATTATGGGGTCAAAGCTGTGGGTTATGGATGCGGAGGACAACGACGACGAAGGATTGTTTGTGCAGGGCTTGAGGGTTTCTTTGAAAAGGTGCAGTGACATTGATGGTGAGGAAATTTTTGCAACAATTTCAGAGAAAGTGTTTTTGGGATTTGTAATTTTAAAGTTCTTTGTTGTTTCCAGAAAACAAAAACAGACTAACCGCCTAAAGGGCATTGGTTATTTCAATTTTTATTTTTTTTATTTTTTTTTAAAGACTATGTTTAGCATGATCACGTATAATTGTTTTACAATTTGATGATGTGACAGTAAAATTAACTCATAAAATTTTATTTATTTATTTTTAATTTTTTTTTTAACATCTGTTGATTCAATAACTAATTTTTACCGCTATTTCATTCAATTATGTAGCAATTGTACATGAATTTACTATATAGTTATTCTTTTTAGAATAAAAAACGGGTTTATTAATTTGTGTACAACTGCCAAATAACTGGATGATATAGAAGTAAAAAATAGTCATTGGATCAGTATCGTAAGAAAAAAGAAAAAAAAAACAATTGATCCAAAGACTGATTTTGACTACTAGACCATTTAATTGCATAACAATTGTACATGAATCTACTAAATAAAATTACTCTCTTAATTTATATGAAAACCATGTCCAATTATACTAATTTAGTGACTTAATTTTTATTTTTTTTGTTAGGATGCATAGTACTTTTTCAATTTTGATGATGTAGGCTGATCAGACCAAAATTTAAGACATTCACTTTTTGGATTTCATATTTTTATCAAGAAATTGGAAGCTTAATCATTAGAGAGAATTAAAATAATTAATCAAGAAAAATATAAATGGTATCAATGAATAAGCTCCACATTATTTTGATACTAATTTCTTAGTAAAAATTTTGGTGTCCATAGTTTTTTTTTTTTTTTTTTTTTTGGTGCTACTTGTGCTGACTTCATTAAATTTCAATTTTTTTTTTGGAGATTTTGTTGGGTCTTGGAGTATTAATGGTAGTGACCTATGGTGCCAGAATGAAGTCGTCACAAAAATAAAAAGAGCTACCAAATTCCAAGTAAAACTGTCATAAGGTAAATAATATAGAAGGAAATAGCCACATAGGTCACTCTTTTGAGTAGGGTTATTATTTTATCTCAATTGATTTGTAAGTTTATTTATAGACTTAATTGAGATCAATAAAAGCATTTTGGTGAATTTTAAAACTCAAGGTTTTTTTTTTTTTTTTTTTTTGAGGCCTATATTCAGGTGCAGCACAAATAATACTCTTATAATTCTTTAAAAATTAAAATTTTACCCCCTAAATTTTTAATTTTTAAGTTTTATCGCTCAAATTTCAAATGCTAGCTTCACCATTGCCTATATTCTCTCCGAATAACTTATACCAATCCATTACGCACTTGAAATCTGAGTAGGTAATTGTGCATGACCGTGTTGAGATAAAAATTTATTTTTAATGTTTTAAAGTTGATATTTGTATCTATAATGCGTTTTTAAGAGCACTAGCAGCAAATATTAAATCATTTTCCTTAAATTTAAGGAATAAAACTACTTTTTACTTCACTATCCAAATACTTTCCTAGCAAATTTCCTTAATTTTTAACTATATCATTTAAATAAAAGTTTTACTTTTTCTTTCTTTCTTTATTTCATAATGGTGAGAGGTGAGAGGAGATACAACTTGAAAGAGAGGATTGAATTTGAACCCATGAAAGGGGAAGATGAGTGCTGTTAGAGGAGAGAGGAGAGATAATATTTGTCTTTTCAGGATTATAATAAGGAAAAATGCCAAATCAATCCCAGTAGTTTACTTGATTTGCAATTAACTCTCTGCAGTATCAAAATGAATACCTGAGGTATGCCAAAAAAATAATTTAGTTCCTACAATCAAATTTCGTTTACTGACTTAACAAATTCTAATAGCGTGAAAACTAAAACGTTAGAGCCAACAGAATTTTGATATTTGTCATGTTTAAGTTAATACTACACTAACAGAATCTATTAAATTAATGGACGAAATTTGACCGTAGGGACTAAATTATTTTTTTGGCATACCTCAAGGACCTTTGAATTCATTGTAAATCAGCTAAATCACAAAAACTAATATTGCATTTTTCCCTTATAATAATCCGTTGGGTAGAGAATGGGTTATAGGATGTTTGTTGCTAGTGCTCTAATTTTTTTTTTTTTGAAAAAAAAAAAAAAACATATAATATATGTTAATATATGAAATTTTAGTAAACCATTAGTGACATCAGGTAAATCATGAGTTGCATATCCATTGAACTGAATTCTGTCAAAATGTATTCAAATCAAGAGGAGGAGGTTCCCTCATCTTCCGAGGAGGTCATGCTAGCTGCTAGAATTAAAATAAAATAATAAAATAAAAAAAGTTCAACATCATCATGATAAATTAGTCGGAGCATACAGGATATTCATTTTGATATCCTGACCTTTTCAACATCTTAATGGCAAGAAAAACGAATAATTATTATAAAAAATAGAAGAAGGTGAAAAAATGAAATAACTATTTATATTCAGTTTGATGACAACACATATTTATATTCACTAGAAATTCAAATTCAATTTTTTTCTTTTTTTTTTTTTGAAAAATATGGAAATTCTATGAATGAAATTTCACAAGCATAAAGCTCTTACATCACTGAGCATACAGCTCTGAAAAATCATAGTCAAAAGATATGAAGGTTATAAAGTCATAAAATGACTTCAAGCTTCCGTTAACCCATGTACAATTACATTTAAGGAATAGATCTGCTTCGTACAGACTAGATCTAGGACATGGGTAGCTCAAATACAAAAACAAAAATAAAAAATAACTAGAAACTAAAAATCCGGTCGTGAGAGTTAAGCCTCCACACCGATCTACTCCTCCATCTTCAACCTAAAGGAAAGGACAACAAATTCATCTTCAACCCGAAGGACAGGACAAACAATTCTAAGGGCTTAAAAAAAAAAAAAAAAATTCATATTCTATTTAGAATAATGCTATATACCACATTTTTATTTCATAACTATCTCATAATATTGATCATCAATCCCAATCAATTTGGATTTTATTTTATTTTTTTTTAAAGTTGATTGGTACTACTATGTCAACATTATAGGATAAAAATATAATTTCCAACATTACTATTCAAATTTCAATGCTATAATTATCCTACCGTGCTAATTTAATAATCCTAACCAACTATTAGATAAATCCTTATTATAAAAAAAATGAAAAACCAATCTTTATAGTTACATTGATTTGCAAAAAGCTTTTTTAGGTTTAAAAATGTTCTAAATGCTCATTGTAATATGCAAAAATAACAAATAGGTCATTACACTAAACTTTCATCTATTTTTGTTTCTTTTTTTACGAAAATTGTCAAATGCCACATTAGCATCAATCAATATAAAAATGACAAATAGGTCATTACACCAAACTTTCATCTATTTTTGTTTTTTTGTTTTTTTTTCACGAAAATTGTCAAATGCCACATTAGTATCAATCAAATCATGACACATGTCACACAGGATAAAAAGATTTTATATATATAAATTTTTTTTTAAAAAATAAACAAACGGGGGTAGTCGAGCCATCCCCTTAATTTGGCTAAACAGGAGGTGGTACAAGCTAAGGGTATAGTTCGACCATACTCTTCGTGTATCGCTGAACTAATGTATCAACATTAATAATGGAATAAAAATATAATTTCTACTCGAGCCTTTAAAAAAAAAAAAGAGGGCTGCCATTCTTGTAATTGACTTCTTAAATTCCTTATATTCAACTTCAAACAACATTAAAGTGTCAACCGTTTAGATTCTCTCTCAGTGCATTGCGATCAATTTACAATTCTTGTTAGTTGATCATTAGCAAGACAGCTGGTACCCTTATCACACCAAGTGCTAAAGGATATTTTGTACAACCAAATACTTAGCCAAAAAAAGGATATTTGACTCAACCTGAATTTTTATTCTTGAAAATTAATTAAATTATTAAATTTTTTATTCTTTATCGGTTTAAACTTTTGAAATAATTTAGGAGGTTATTCATTTATGGATTTGGCTTACATGCTGTATGCTGTAGTTTAATCAACGGTCAAGATTGAATTTTTCAAAATATCTTTTCATTTTCTCTTTCCTATTAAATGCTTCTAAAGGTAAATCAACTTTAAGATTCAATCTAAACCGTTGATTAAACTACAGTATACATACTGTTATTTTAATAATAGCATGTAAGCTAGATTCTTCATTTATTAGTTGCGAGGTTATCTAGTACTAATCTTATCAAACTATTGGTCAAATGAGAGAAATGGTTTTTTATTGGACTCTTGCTTCCTCGGGAAGTAGAGTTATAGTTGAATAATAAAAACGTCATTTTTCTACTCTATAAATTGAAACAATATTCATCAGTTTCTTGTAACTGAAGAGGGTCAAGTGAGAAAAACCATTTTCTGGTGTACGTGTTTAGATCAAGATTCAAAGAAGATTTTGTTGCTATAAATTCTGGTATGTTCTTTGTTCTCGGTTTAAGATCTAAGAATTTATAAAATGTTACATAGATTTATGTTATAACATATGTATATGGATGTGTCTGTATATATTGTTTTTCTGACAAACCACGATTAAATAACATTCGTCTCTAATCTTATATCAAACATAAAACAAGAAGAACATATAAATGGAGTAAAAAAAAACATTCTCAAATTAATCTGAGGTAATTAATGTGATGTACACATTTAATGATAAAGTTTTTTCTTTTCAATTCAGATTAAATTATCATTAATTCATTTAAGCTAATAATTAAAATTGAAGGCACTGCAATTAATCGTATTCAACAAAATTCAAGAAAAAGGTCAAAATAATTTATTATTGGAGAACTCGTTTTTAAATTTGGCCTTGTGCCAAATGAAATGGAGAAGATCAACTTTCCGTTTGCCATCAAGCGATAGACCAAGAAATTTATTTATAATAGGCCGTTTGATGTTAATTAATTAGCATTATTAGCCTTTATTGAGCCCAAAAAACAAGTTATTTGCTCTGTATTCAATTTAAACGATAACTGAAGCCATAAAGTGAAAATTACCTATCTTTTTGGTGAGATAAGTACATAACATTTGAACGGGAAAATATCGAGCTAGTTATAGTTTATGGGTATTTTTGTCTTTTTACTTTTTGAGAGAACAAAAATACCCCTATATTCATCCTATTTCGATAAGGGATTTTATGAAAGTTATTTAATTTCTAATAAAACTGATATAGTTGACACGTGTTAAAATTGTCAAAATTGTAAGTATAAACGTTATTTTTATTTTTTTTTTATTGTTTTATTTTTGGCGAGATGACCAATGAAAGATTTTTAAACTTTAATGCCATGAAAAGACAAAAAAATTACGTTTTATTTTTATTATAGCATAAAACAGAAAGAAGAAAGCCCTTTAAAAAACACATTTCCAAGATAAAGTTAATTTTAATGACCGTTGAGTCTCTTGCATGGCGCGACGTGTAGCAGCCCTCATTCGCAGAGACATAAAAGTGTCTCGAAACGCTTACAAAATTTATTGCACCTACCTAAAAAGCCAGCCAATACTGTCGTCGTCATATACTTACTTACAACGGTCACCTCCTCAGAAACCCCTCTATATATTCCCCACCGACCTCACCTTCGTTTCTCATTCCACCTCTCTCTCTCTCTCTCTCTCCTCCTCTCTATTTTGCAGTTGCAGAAGCAGTTGGATATTAATGGGGTCTAAAAGAGTTCTTGGTGTTCTGTTTGTGATATTAATGGGGTTTCTTAGCACATCTCAAGCTTACAAATTCTTTGTCGGTGGCAAAGATGGCTGGGTATTAGACCCTTCTGAGAGCTACTCTCACTGGGCTGAAAGAAATAGGTTTCAAGTCAATGATACTCTCGGTAACCCCTCTCTCTCTCTCTCTCTCTTTCTCTCTCTCTCTATATATATATACAAAATCAATAATTTTTTTTTTTTTGAAAATATACTTGCCCTTTAGATCATCACCACATTTTTATTTCTGTCATCAAATTTTAAAAGGTGACATGCCCTGTACTCCCCTATGCTACTACTACTGCAAGACAAAGTTCTTGTTACTGTCGGTCAAATTAGAAACTTTTTATTTTTCTCTTTAAAATACCATTAAAATGATTAAAAAAATATTGATTTGAATTTTTTTTTTTAAATGAAGATACCAAACAAGGGTATTTTCAAATTATTATTTTTAATAACTTCAAGTGTATTTGGAGGATAAAAATGCTTTTTTTTTTTGGACTCATGATGATATGTAATTTTTTAAGGCTAAAACATTTTTTTCTTTTCCTTTGACAATGATTTAATATTATGCGTATTTTATTATTTCTTCCTATTGGTGTAGTTTTCAAGTACAAGAAAGGATCCGACTCGGTTTTGGTCGTGACAGAGGAACATTACCATGCATGCAACACCACGAGTCCGACACAGTCCTTGGCCGACGGCGACTCAATCTTTAAGTTTGGCCGTTCGGGTCCATTTTTCTTCATCAGCAGCAAAAACTGCCAAAAGGGTCAGAAACTAATCGTCGTTGTCTTGGCCGTGCGGAACAAAACTCACCACTCTCCTCCGCCTTCTCCTTCTCCTGTGCCCGAATCACCCGTGTTGCCCTCTCCGTCGCCATCCCCGACTGAAGACACTCCAACATCGGCCGAGAGCCCGAAAGGAGTGTCACTAGGTAGTCTGCCGCCTGGTGAGAGTCCATCAGATTTTAATTCCCCAGCACCGGCTCCAGCTCCAATGGGAAAATCTGGTGCATCCGGTCGTGCTGAAGGTTCGGTTGGGTTGGCTTTGGGTGTTAGTATTGGGGTGAGTGCGGTGTTAAGCAGCATTGTAGGGATGGTTTAGAGACACCAGAATAATGGAGTACCAAATATAATAGGGTTTGGTTTTGAAGATATTTTATTTTTAGTTGGATTTTAATTCATATTGTTTTTTCTTTTGGTTCATAAGTTAAAGGATAAATGCAATTTTTTTTTTTCTTCTTAATTTCTAAAACTAATGTCGAAATGGATATTCTTCTTCTTAGAGCATATATGCTATCTGTTTTATTTTTTAGTAATGTTACAAGTGGTAACATATTATTAGAGTCGCGGCCGGCCACTAAAAAGTTTTAGACACCTTCCAATCACTTGTGAACATGTGATTTTCTTGAGTGGATTTGATGATTCGCCGCCCCATTTTTGTCATTTTCTACTTCTGATTGTTCACTACAAAAATTGACATTTTTTTTTACTAGCCATTTCTAACGTGTCTCACCGGTTAAAAGGGCGGATATAAAAAAATCCAAATTTTTGACGTGGCATTTTCACCACGTGACGTGTCAGAAACTAGAACGTTAAAAAAAAATTTTTTGACGTTCCAGTTTTATCTCGTCAAAAATTTTTGACGTGTCACACCATTTGACACGTCAAATATATATATATATATATAAATTTATATATTTTCTGAATTATTCGGGTTTATACCCAGATTTACGTATTAATCTGATATATATATATATCCAATATCCAATATATCCAATGCATTCAATATCCAATACATTCAATTCAATCCAATATCTAGCTACTACATTATCCAATACATTCAATTCAATCCAATATCTACTACATTATCCAATACATTCAATTCAATCTAATATCTACATTTACATTATCCAATACATTCAATTCAATCAAATATCTACATTTAAATTATCCAATACATTCAATTCAATTCAATTCAATCCAATTTTTACATTTACATCCAATTAATCTCATACATTCAACAACATCTCCAATACATCTAATTAATCCAATACATCAAACATATCCAACCTCATTTCAAACATATTCAGTATATCAAACATATCTAATACATCCAATTAATCCAATACACCAAACATATTCAATACATCCAACCTAATACACATAAAATTTCAATTCAATTTGTATATACATCAAATACATGAAATTCCAACACAAATTAATTAAATAAAATTCCAATACATATACTACGTTCCAACACAACACAAAACAAAACAAATATATACATCGAAAATACATTCCAACATTACAAATATCTACATCGAAAATACGTTCTAACACAATACAAAACAAATATACAATCAAACTATCTTTGTTCCAACTACTCTCAACAAACATATAGCAAACTATATGTTTGTTATACATAGTAACAAAATATATATATACAAACAAATACATCAACAAATAGTAACAAATATATATACAAGCAGTGATGAGAAACCACGTGATCAGTCCAAGTCAACATAGTCATCCCCCAACGCCTAGCCCGTATTACTTGCAAATGAGTTGTGAATTAATAAAAAAATTCAAAACATAGATATATATACAGTGATGTAAATATACGTTAATTCTAAAATGAACCACGGGAACAATGCGTTGTAATATACAGTGATACAAATATACGGTCAATGCAGGCTATAGTCATGTTAACCAAAGAATAACAAAAATAACACAAATATAGCATTACCTCTGTCGGGCGCGAATCTAGATGTCAACGCGAGCATGGCCTCAAGCTGGCGAAAACGGGCCTCAATGATGGCATCTTTCTCTGTTATCTGAGCTTTTTGTTCTTCAATCTGTTTGATCATCTCATCCATCGCATGTCTTTGTTGTGTCCGCTCATCTTCAAGTTCTCTAATCCTATCCGTCATCTGTGAGAACAAGGAGTTCCCAGGATTCTGAGACCATGCCTAGGACGGTGTATAGTACAAATGTATGCTGCCCTGCACCGGTAGAACATTCGGACCCACCTGTCGGACCCTGCCAGCGTACTCAGGTTTATTTTTGTGCGCCTGAGCATACGGGTCATTCGGTGTCCACCGTACCGTCCCTTCAGTCATGCTCGACGTCAATGTCAGGTCAATGGGTATCAATTCCTTCATCCTCTCCTGTACGTTAAATAATAAGTTAGTATCTCATATAAAGAAGGTTAATCATAAATAATTTATCAAAATATATATCGGTGAATACTTACACATCTCTCTTTGACCATTTCATTTTGATAGTTACCATCCTTCTTTGTGTGTGTCGAGATATAAGCTTGCGCTAGAGTCGGAGTAGTGCCCAAAGATAAGGTTTGCATAAAAAAAAAAAAATCATAAAAAAAAAAAAAACATAAACATACGGTTATATATATATAAGACAAATACCTCTTCATGTGTCACCCTAGCAAAGCTTATCGACCCGGTGTAATGATGTGTGTTGTTTTTTGCTCGCAATGCCTTCATGTAGGCAGCATACTCCTACACAAATACCATTTTTAATATGTCTGCCCTAACACAATTACAATTAATGAAACTACACTCGTGACCTACCTGATTCTTCTGGTCGCACCATTTATCCAACAACACATCCAAGTCGTATGCGTTGTATTTCGAAACGGCATCTTGACTCATTTTTGCCTTCACGATATCAGGAGTATCACCCGGCTGAATTTTTATCGCTTCTTTCACTGAGTGTCTCCAACTCTTCAGCTTCACGCCCATATCTCGGACGCGTCCTTTTTAATCGCTTCGAGATTGTACTCAGGTGCGATGTAAAAGTCTGTTTGCACAAGTTAAAAAAGTAAGGTGTATAATTCACGTATTAACAGCGGTTGACATAATGAAATACATATGCTAAAATATAACAGATAGTTTTACCATATCATCAAGGCGTCCCATATATCCTCCTTTGTACGGGGTGGTACTTGCGTCCAGTCGTCCCGCAATCTAACATAATTCTTGCTCCTTATGATGTTGTCAGTCATCCTCCAGAATTTCATCCTGCTAAATCCTACGGGCTGCCACGCTCTATTGTACTCGCACGCGACCTTTTGCCCGGTGAGGACATCCCACGTTTTCTTCGATGGTTTAATGGTCACCACTTGAATATGGGTGCGTCGGTCTCGATCGATGCGTAACACATTAATAATTACCGATGTTAATTATTTGCAATTCAATAATAACTACATGACTTATATACGTATTCAATATTGATATTTTTTTCAAGCAAAAATACTTATTTATTGTCCGAAGCTGGCGACTGCCCAACACATATGGAGTAGGGTCATTGGGCTGCGAGTCATGCGTGACACCTATCCTATCATCCACGTCCACCGGTCCTTGTGTCTCGCTGTCCTTTGGTTGTGATGGCTCATAGTAGTTCAAACCTGTGTTCTCATCAGGGAAAAATATCCGCTTTACATGGCCATGTGAACATATCCCTAACTCACTTATCGTAAGTAGCGGACTAGACATATGAAACTCTTGCTCCGTGTCGTATGTTGTCGACTGAGACCGATACCCCATCTGGGACCCTTCTACATGCTCTGGAAGTACTGGTCTATACCCCTGGTCGTCTACCTGTGAGGACCTCCGTCGTCTACTCTTCCCCCTAGTACTCATATCAACTTGTGAAACACATCACGCACCCAATTAATTATATATACAATAAATAAAATATGCACCACAATTACCAATCAATGTAAAAAGAAGGGAAAAATACACTTTACCCCCCTGAAGTTGTACACCTCTGTTGATTTTACCTCCAATGTTTTAATTTTTTCAATTTACCCCCCTAAACTTTAATTTTTTTGCAATTTTGCCATTCTGTTAAAATTGTCTGTTATGTTGGACGGAATCTGCAACACGTGCGCTGCACATTCAAGTCCGGTGAAAATGTTTCTTGTAATGCCCCTAACCCCACGCTGCATGGAAAACCCATGGCTGCTTCCTCCACGTGGTAAAGAGAAAAAAACAAACAAAAAAAAAATATAAGAAAAAAAACCCTATCCCGTCGCTTTCCCCCCCAACCCCTAACAGCATATCCTCCACGTGTTTTAAAAAAAAAAAAACAGAAGAGATAAGGACAAAACCCTACCCCGTCGCTTTCTCCCCAACCCCACACAAACCACTTTACATAGGTGTGGTGCCGTCATCAAACGAAGTGGTCCAAAATCTTCTCCACGGTTGATTCTGTCTTGGTCATCTTCGGAATACGCAAACAAGGTAATCGGCGTATTCATTAATTTTTTTTTTCCCAGCTTTTCCCCGAAAGCAATGTTCCTTTTCCTTTCTTGTTTGGGTAAACCGATTGTTTTCAGAAATTAGGATTTGGGTAAATGTTTGTTTGTTTGTGGATTGTGAGACCACATGATATATGGCTCATTTTTTGTGGATTGTTCCTTTATGTGCATGTTAATTTTCTGTTGGGTCGTTGTTTGGTAGAAGACAAAACCCTAGGTAGGGCCATTTTGCTTTCACATGATATTTAATTGTTTGGGTAACGTTGGGTGCATGCGTTTTTTGTTTTCCCAAAAAGAAATGTTCATTTTCCAGCTTTTCTCCGAAAGCAATGTTCCTTTTCCTTCTTGTTTGGGTAAACCGATTGTTTTTCTGAAATTGGGATTTGGGTAAATGTTTGTTTGTTTGTGGATTGTGAGAGCACATGGTATTTGGCTCATTTTTCGTGGATTGTTCCTTTATGTGCATTAAAATTTTTTGTTGGGTCATTGTTTGGTAAAAGACAAAACCCTAGGTAGGGCCATTTTACTTCCACATGATATTTAATTGTTTAGGGTAACGTTGGGTGCACGTGAGTTGCAATTTCATTTAGTGGTCCCATGTGACTTTGTTGCAATTTTAATGTTGCAGCTTTTCCCTACAAACTGTACAGGTGTGTGTTACTTTTGATTAAATATTGGGGAAAATAGTGTAGATGTGTGTGTTACTTTTGATTAAATGTTTTGGGAATGGTTAACGTGTAACACGTTTGGATTAATTATTGAGTTAGGGTTTTAGTTAAGTTATAATTAAATTTAAAGTTAAGTATATAGAGTTTATATAGTAAAGTTAAGCATATAATTGTTCATTTGTTTAGGGATAAGAGATAATGGGGATTAACTGAAACATATAAAATGTCTTCCTAAATATTTTGTATCTGATTAAATACTGCATTTTACTTATTCACTTGCAGGATGGGTACTTCCAATTTGGTGTTTGAGGTGCGGTACGGGGGTAGGTTCGATCGACAGTTTGGGTGGGTTTATGTGGGGGGTGAGGTTGTAGTCCACCACGAGAGTTATGACCCTGACAAATTGTCTTATTTTGAGTTGGAAGATATGTTAAAAGAGTATGGATATGGGTCAGGAGACTTGATGTATTTTAAACACCCTGAAAAGGGTTTAGATGATGGGTTGTACCTGATAACATCTGACCATGATGTTATGTACATGGCTGCTTGTCATACTAGTATTACATTGTGCATTTATATATACAATCTTTTGTAGAGAGGGAAGGTGGTGAGGGTGATGACGATGGTGATGATGATGATGAGGGTGAATGTAGGGTCGATTTGAATGACCCCTGCTGGGCAGATAAACTTAATGACAATGAAGATCTATTTGATGTTGATGTGGATGATGGTGACCATGGGGTTGGTCCATCGAAAGGGACTATTAATAGGGATAAGATACACTTTAAAGATGGTAATGGTGCTGGTGCTAGTGGGGATGGTGAGGATGAGGTTGAGGTTGAGGTTGAGGATGAGGATGAGGATGAGGAGGAACATATTGATGGAAGTCATAAGGTACATAGTGTCGGAAAAATGATTTGTTTTGAAGATGATGAGGAGGATAATGACACTAACTCAGATATGGGTAGAAGTGACATATTAGTGTCACCTATACCTAGTGATGAAGAAGATGAAGCAACATCTCTCCCTACCAATTGTGACTTCCATGTTGTGGACCTAAATGATCCAACTTTGAAGCTTAAAATGAGATTTCCAAACATACAACAGTTTAGGGAGGCTGTAAAAGAATATAATGTTAAAAGGGGGAAGGACATTTGTTTCAAAAAAAATGAAAGAATGAAGTGTATAGCTGTGTGTAGAGATGATAAGTGTCGGTACCGAGTGTATGCACGACAGATGGAGGACGAAGTATCCTTCCAAATTAGGTCTATGCAACCTAAACATGTTTGTGGTAGGAAATACAAGAGTTCAATAGTTAACTCCACTTGGATAGCAAATCAACTGATTGAGAAGTTTAAGGTTCAACCAAACATGCCTTTGGAAGTGATACAGCATGAGGTGAAGGAAAAATGGAGGGTTGATGTGACTCCGAGCATAATGTATCGGGCTAGGAGAAAAGCTGGGAAACAAATTTATGGTAAATTGGAGGGTCAATATGGTAGGTTGTGGGACTACTGTGAGACCTTGAGAAAGACCAATAAGGGTACTTGTATCATGATGAAGGTTGAGAGACCAAACCCTAATTTGCCTCCTAGGTTTCAAAGATTATACCTCTCTCTAGCTACAATGAAGAAAGGATTTATAGAGGGGTATAAGCTTATAATAGGGGTGGATGGATGCTTCCTTAAAGGTGCATTTAAAGGTCAACTCTTGGCTGCTGTGAGTAGGGATGGCAACAACAACATGTACCCTATTGCATTTGCTATTGTTGAAGCTGAGACGAAAGACAGTTGGATTTGGTTCTTGGAAACCCTTGTCTCAGATCTTGGGACACATGATCAGCATGTTAGGCCTACATTTATTTCTGATCGACATAAGGTAAGAATTATTACCTTCTCATTTCTTATTCTTTAGGGTTTAGGGGGGAAAAAAAAAATTGTTTTGCCTCATTCTAACTATATTGTCTCATATGTTTATTTTTTCTAGGGCCTTATACCTGCATTGAATGAAGTGCTTCCAATGGCAGACCACCGGTTTTGTGTTAGGCATCTCTATGCCAACTTTAAAAATGTAGGGCATAAAGGAGTAGCATTGAAGGAAATGCTATGGGGTGCAGCGTCTGCTTACACTGAAGGAGAGTTTACTGCATATATGGAGGGGTTGAGGGGAATGAACAAAGATGCCTACGAGTACTTGAACCGAGTGGATCCTAGTTGCTGGTCAAGAGCATGGTTTAGTGAGTATTATAAGTGTGACCTCCTTGTTAACAACATTTGTGAGTGTTTCAATTCCTATATTCTTAAAGCCCGTGACAAACCTATATTGACAATGCTTGAGATGATAAGGAAAAAACTAATGAGGAGGTACCAAGCTAAAAGAGAGGGCATTGAGAAATTGACCGGAAAGTTATGTCCTAGGATAGTCACGAAGCTGGAAGAAATTGGGATAGCTGCATCAGATTGTGTTGCAGTTTATGCTGGGGAAAACATGTTTGAGGTTACTTGTCCGACTGGGAAACAATTTGTGGTGGACTTGAGAAGGAAGTTATGTGGTTGTAGGTAATGGAAAATTACCGGTATCCCATGTCCTCATGCATTTTGTGCTATACTATATGATTGCGGGGATCCTGAGGATTATGTGGATGAGTGTTATACAATAGAAAGGTATAAGAAGGCATATGGCCCTATTATCTACCCAATGCCTAGTGAGGAACAATGGATCAAGACACAACATGACCATTTGGAACCCCCTACCTCAAGATTGCAGCCGGGTAGACCTAAGAAGCAAAGAAAGAGGGGTCCAGATGAGAGTAGAGATCCAAAAAATTCAAATAGAATGAGGAAATTTGGAGCAAGGATGAAATGCTCTAAGTGTAAGGTTCTGGGACATAACAAAAGGGCATGTCCAACCAACAGGAGTGGGGCATCCAATTATAAAGGACCTACCACGCCTGCATCAAGTGTAAGTTATTTATATAGGAGTTTGAATTCTTTACTTTATGTATTTCTTTTTACTAAATTCTATACTTGTCATAATTGTGTTTTTATTTATTGCTTTTATTTTTTAATTTTTAGTTTCACTTACTTGATAGGCACAAACCGTTGGTTCGAGCAAGAGTACAATGACTAAACCTACACAAAGAAAGAGGGGACCACAAAAGATTAATTGAATAAGTTGTAATTGTAACAAGTCCATGTTTGTCTATTCAATAATATGTACGTAGTTGACATTTGTTTGTTTTGTTTGTATTGGTTGATATAAGAAGGCAACAAACGCGTGTAACCGTGGTGGTCCACTAGTTGGTATTAGTCGTGGCCCAGAAGGTACTGCCAATGTTTCTGTGCTAAAGGTACTTTACTAAGCCGTATTTTTGTGCATATACCTCACCGTACTTTGAATTTGTGTAATATCCTTATTCTTTATTATTTTTAATATATTCCATACTCTTTTTTTTCCTTAAATGAAGAGTACGATTAGTGATAATGCAGTTGCTATGAGACAGGTTCCACCCCCAGGCCCACCTGCTTCAAGGACTCGATAGTCAGACAGGTTGAAGGGAATTTGCCGTAGCACTCCCATAAATCCGGGTGTACCTATCCATATTGATCTTACAGGTCAGGTTGCATCTAGTCGTGCAGAAACCCAACCCAAAGGCAAACGTATTGTGACAACCATAGAGAAGGGCATTGGAGTCATGGAAGCCAAGAAGAAAAAGATGAAGCCTAATTGGAAACATTAGGACTATTTGATGATAGCTTTTTGATGTGAACAAGGCTTTGAAAGGCCTTCTTGATGTAATTTGTGATATTGTATGTGTTTTGAAACTCTTTTCCACACTTTTGGAATCAGTGGTGTAAATGACGATGAAGCCTAATTGGAAACATTTGGACTATTTGATGATAGCTTTTTGATGTGAACAAGGCTTTGAAAGACCTTATTGATGTAATTTGTGATATTGTATGTGTTTTGAAACTCTTTTCCATACTTTTGGAATCAATGGTGTAAATGATGATGAAGCCCAATTGGAAACATTAGGACTATTTGATGATAGCTTTTTGATGTGAACAAAGTTTTAACCTTTTTCAAGTAATTTGTCAATTGACTTGTATTTTGAAATACTTTTTTTTATTTTGGTATTATGATAGCCTATTATGATACCAATTACAAATCAATCTATGTTTAATTGCTAATTTATGGTGTAGCAAGACTTACTTAAAATTTAGTTTTCACTCCCAACATTAAACAACACAATGACAAAGCTGCATTCATCAATGCATATAACAAGTCATGTTCAAGATAGAATTCCTTAATTACACAAATACGTCAAATATAACATATTACTACACATTCATTACTTCGTTCGTCCTATAAACACGTTATAAAGACATACAACATCAAAATAACATGTCAATTGAAGACATACAAAATCACAAAATGATGAATGTCGGCCACTGACACCCACACCACACATCAAGCCAATTTCATTCGACCAACTGTGCTTTCATGCAATGGTTTGGAACTAAATCTGAACCAAATGATGCACAAGTACAATCCTAAAATGACCCATGAACACACTAGCATTGTCTCGTAATTCTTCTTTGTTGCATGGAATTTGATCTGTCCAATCTCAATTTCGTTACGATATCCGGCAATTTCATCAGCCATTACTGACTTAAGTTGTTGGCCTTCTTTCTCCAATTCTGACATAATCTTCGCAATTCTTTATCCATTTCAGACTTCACCTTCCCAACCTCAATTTCAACCATCCGTTGACATCGTTTCACTTCTGCCACCAAATGGTCATGTTTCTGCTTCAAAAGATTTAGTATTACTTTATCATGATCACACGGTTCAGGATCAACCCAGTCAAAGAAACCACATTCTCTGCCAATCTGTAAAATTTTGGGTTGGATTAATCATGAAACAGAAAAAGACGACACAAGGAATAACCAAAATTAACCTAAAACATAATAATATGAACATTTTTACTAAAACATTCAGACTTAAACAAATCTCAAACATTTATTACTAAAACCCTAAAGAAGCAAAAAATACTAAAAAAAAAACAAAAAAGACACAAGGAACAACCAAAATTAACCATAAACATAAAAAACAATGAACATTTTTACTAAAACAATCTTACCTAAACAAATCTCAAACATTTATTACGAAAACCCTAAAAAATAAAAAAAAATACAAGCGAAACACCCAAAATTAACCTAAAATTAACCTAACACAAATTTTTTACCTATCTTCCAATTTTGGCAGCTAATAAACCTCCTGCCAAAATTTTCTTTGGTTTGGGCTATTCTGACGAGAGTGGGACGCTCACAATAGCAAACCTGCGAGGTCCAGGTGCGTTTCTTGCCCAGCTCTGCATTGACTCAGAACTTGAAAATTGGCTTGAGGAAGACATCTTTTACCAAACAACGACCCAACAGAAAATTAACATGCACATAAAGGAACAATCCACAAAAAATAAGCCATATACCATGTGGTTTCACAATCCACAAACAAACAAACATTTACCCAAATCCCAATTTCTGAAAACAATCGGTTTACCCAAACAAGAAAGGAAAAGGAACATTGCTTTCGGGGAAAAGCTAGGAAAAAAAAATTAATGAAGACGCTGATTACCTCGTTTGGGTATTCTGAAGATGACCAAGACGGAATCAGCCGTGGAGAAGATTTTGGACCACTTCATTTGATGATGGCACCACACTTGTGTAAAGTGGTTTGTGTGGGGTTGGGGAGAAAGCGACAGGGTAGGGTTTTGTCCTTATCTCTTCTGTTTTTTTTTAAAAAAAAACACGTGGAGGATATGCTGTTAGGGGTTGGGGGGGAAAGCGACGGGATAGGGTTTTTTTTTCTTATATTTTTTTTTTGTTTGTTTTTTTTCTTTACCACGTGGAGGAAGCAGCCGTGGGTTTTCCATACAGCGTGGGGTTAGGGGCATTACAGGAAACATTTTCACCGGACTTGAACGTGCAGCGCACGTGTTGGAGATTCCGTCCAACATAACAGACAATTTTAACAGAATGGCAAAATTGAAAAAAAATTAAAGTTTAGGTGGGTAAATTGAAAAAATTAAAATATTGGAGGTAAAATCAACAGAGGTGTACAACTTCAGGGGGTAAAGTGTATTTTTCCCTAAAAAGAAATAACAGAAAACAAGTCAATTAATGTGAATTTGATGTATAATTTTATTTTTTTGAACCACATACGATTATATGGGATCAAAGTCTGGTCGGACGTAGTCAATGTCATCCTGCAGATCCACTTCATTATTATTGGTCAATGGGAGTGGCTCACACTCGTGGTACTTGGCACATTTATTATCAGGACCTTCACCCTAACCAACATCGTATACGTTTGTAGGTTTAGTCCTTACAACACAAGCCCAATCAGGGTCCTTTTCATCTTCGACGTAAAAGACTTGGTCAACTTGTGACGTTAACACATACGGCTCATCAATAATTTGATGGCCCCAGTGGACAAGGTTTTTGAAGCTGACAAGCATCATGCCATACTTGTCTACTTTGTACCCCCTGTCTCTCGTATTGTCCGCCCAATCACACTTGAACAGAAAGTACTTGATCTTGTCGAAGTACTCCACCTCAATTACTTCCGTTAACTTCCCATAGTACGTTTCGCCATCAAAAGTCAGCACGCACCGGCCGCTGTTCTGCGTCCTCTTTTCGGCATCGAATTCAAGAGTGCGAAACAACTTCTTGTTAACTACATATCTGTTATATCTGGTAGCTGTCTCCTTCGACCCTCTACAATGTATTACCAGTTTCTCACCTACTTCCTTCCTGTGTCGATTGTCTAATCGATTGACCTGCGAGTATATTACGTACAATTGACAATAAAGAAGTTAGTTTTGTTAATTGTTATGAACCATAAGTAAATATAATCGGACGGTAATAGTTAAACATCACGGTAGTCTTACGTAGTCACAGTACCAATTGCAGAACAGCTCATGATGTTGGATTTTCAACTGATCCTCCGTCGTTCACGCCCTATCACATGATCGCCTAAGTGTATCAATGTGCACCCTACAATACGAAATTAGTTCAATTATAATTTACAACTAAGGGTACAAGGTGATATTGAAGTTGCATAGACTACTAACACAACTTACGTTCGTAGTTGAAAGAACTCGTTCAAGTTAAACATAATGTATCGGTGAATCTGTGTCAATGTGACACGGTTGAGGATGACTCGTGTTCCCGCCCCCTTTGAACTATTCAGGTTTCTTTGAGCCCTATTATGAAATGTTGGTGCGTTGTCTAAATATATCGAGCAGAATGCCACCAACTCAGTTGCTATGTAGCTCTCCGCAATGCAGCCCTCAGGAGCCGTTTTATTGCGCACATTAAATTTAAACTCCCAAAGCTCTTACATATGAACGTAATTCATTCATTACAGTTAGTGATAGTTTTATAATAGTGGGAAAACAAATTGATGAATAATTGTAAAGTTATTTTACCTCTCTGCCGGATACATCCACCTATACTGTACCGGTCCACCGAGTCGGCATTCACTGACAAGATGCACGACCAAGTGAACCATTATGGTAAAAAAACTTAGGGGGAAGACTTGTTCCATTTAGCACAAAGTGATACAAATGTCACCCTCTAGTCGGTCCATATCCTCTTGTGTCAATGACATTGAACATAGGCCCCTGAAGAATGCAGACATCCCGACAAGTGGTCTAACCACATTACTTGGTAGTGATCCACACAATGCAATAGGGAGAAGTTGTTGCATAATGACATGACTGTCATGGCTCTTCAAACCGGATATTGTACGATCAATGAGTTGTATACATCAGAAAATGTTCGAGGCATATCCGTTTGACACCCTTACATTTTAAAACACTTTCAAAAAATGTGTTCTCTCGTCCTTAGACATCGTGTGGCAAGCTGAGGGCATATATGTTTGACCATTCTCGCCCGTGTACGGATGAAATGTATGTCTCAACCCCATTTCTTGCAAGTCTGTGCGGGCTTAGAGGTTGTCCTTCGTTTTCCCTAGAATGTCCAGTATTGTGCCAAATATGTTGTTCATCACATTTTTCTCAGTGTGCATGACATTAAGGTTGTGCCGTAATAAATTATCTTTCCAATATGGCAACTTAAAGAAAACACTTTTCTTCTTCCACAATACATTAGCAGTCTCTCCTCCTCTTTCTGTAGGCCCACTCTTCTTTCGTTTCTTGTTTTTTTTTTTTTTCTTATTATCCGTCTTTGCCTTACAGGCATTCTCATCCCCAAATGTCATATCTTCTAATTGTCTAAGAATTTCATTTCCACTTAGCACATCGGGGGCACATTCAAGTTCTGGCTTGTCATCAAATGTTCTTTTGTTCTTCCTCCACGGATGATCCATGGGCAAGTATCACATCTGCCCCATATAACAAGATTTCTTGCCGTGTTTTAACCTTTTGGACCTTGTTGAGTACATACAGCAGGTACATGCCTTCTCATCCCTGTTAGGCCACCCGGACAAATCTGAGTATGCCGGGAAGTCATTAATTGTCCACATCAACTACGCTCGCAACACAAAGTTCTTTTTCTTGGAGACGTCAAATGTGTGTACACCTACCGTCTATAGTTCCTATAACTCCTCAATTAAGGGTCGAAGGTAGACATCTATATCAATTCCAAGAGACTTTGGGCCTGGGATTACCAGGGATAGTATAAATGACGTTTGTTTCATGCACGTCCAAGGAGGCAAGTTGTACGGTACAAGCATTATAGGCCAAGTGCTATGGGATGTGCTTATGTTCCCAAATGAATTAAATCCATCCGAGGTTAGTCCAAGCATGACGTTCCTGCTGTCCGCTGAGAAGTCTGGATGTAAATTATCGAATGCCCTCTATGCTTCATCATCAGCTGGATGCCTCAATATACCGTCCTTAGTTCGGCCTTCTGCATGCCACCTCATATAGGGGCAGTATGCTCTGACATAAACAGCCTCTGTAGTCGTGGTATGAGTGAAAACCACCGCAACACCTTGACCGGGCGTTTCTTAGTCCATGATATGGGTTGACCATCCTTATCCAAATGAATTTCATCCTTCTACTTAGATACTCCACAAACGGTACATGAATCTAAATCCTTATTGTTCTTCCAGAATAACATACAATCATTTCGACACGCCGGGATCTTCTCATACTCGAGGCCCATGTTCCTTAGAAACTTTTTCACCTCATATGTATTAACCAGCAAAGCTTCATCACTCGCAGGCAGCAACTAATTGATGAACTCAAGGAAATATGAGAATATCGCGTTACTAAGTCCGCCAACGCACTTCAAGTTGTACAGATGTTCAGTAGCATTAAGCTTGCTATGTTTGGTCCCATTATGAAGTGACTTCTTTGTCTTCTTAAGCAAGTTGTAGTACTTTAGTATGTCACCTTCAGCGGCTTCTTTATTCACAGTTTCTTCATTCCCTTGCACCACCACTTCAGGCTCACAATTGTTTTCCAAGACACCATCCATGCCGAATAGATCACGCAACATTGCGTGCATGTTTTCACCTTGTTCTATGCTTATACCCGCATCTGTGATCGTGGTAGTCGAATTAGAGAGTGCCACAGGAGACCGTACAAGCTTCTCACCATGATAATACCAGTTTCCGTATATAGCCATTATTCCTTTACCCCTTGTCAAGTAGTCAAATACGAAACCCAGCGGGTGGCGCTGCTTATTACGACACCCCTTACAGGGGCAGTGAATTTTTTCTTCAGGGATTGTACAGTTCATAACTGCGAAGTTCACGAATAATCTACACCCGTCTTTGTATTCCCTCGTACATCTAGGCTTTGTCATCCAACTCTTGTCCATAGCTTTAGTTACTAGAACCCTAATTGAATAAAATAAATCTAGGTTAGTTAGTTAGTTGTTATTTTTTTTAGTGTATTTCTTTAATTACATCGTTTCAATTTTTTGTTTATTTTTAACAAATAAACACATGCATTTAGTTTTAATTATAACATCTACATAATCTAAATTTGCAAAACCTAAACAAAATTAAGGTCCAAATTTAAATGCATTTGTTATACATGGGGACCTTGTTTTTTTTTTTTTTTTTGTTTATTATAACATTTATGCATTTGTTATATATGGGGACCATAGATAAAATAAATCCAGCTAGCTATATTATTTGTTTTCTTTTGTTTTTTTTTTTTCTTTTTTTTTTTTTTTTAACATTTACATGCTTATTCTACATTTCCAAAATCTAAACAAAAATTAACGACCATATACAATGCATTTGTTATTTATTATTATTATTATTATTTTTTGTTTAAGCAAGTTTTTTGGTATTTTTTTTTTTTTTGTTCTTATAACGTGCATTTGCAAAACCTATACAAAATTTAGGTTTAAATCTAAATGCAAAAACCTGCACAAAAAAACCTACTTTAAAAAAATATACGTACGTAATTTTGCATACATTAAACAATATTCCCACCATACAAAACATATATCTCAAACAAATAAATTAATTAGCTAACATGTAAAATTAATTTACTAATATAACTATATCAATAATATATAATAAGACACACTATAAATTATATATTTATATAATTTATTTATTTATATAACATATAAATAAATAAATCAATTAATATATATATACTTTATGCAATAACACACTATGTATATATATATATACCTGATCTGGAGAGGCTGGAGAATCGCCGGAGGGAGGAGCGGCGGTGATGACGGCCGGTGAGAGAGAGAAACACTAAGAGCTAGAGAGAGGGTGAGAGAGAGAACGCCCGGTCACTAGCGAGCTAGCTAGTGAGAGAGAGAATGCAGGTGAGCGAATGCGTGTGACTGTGACGGAGACGGAGATATGGTCGGCGCTGAAAAAAAAGTAGCGGAGGGGAGGAGGTTGTGGCATGCGCGGGGGAGAAAGAAAGAGAGGTAAGGAAAAAGAAAGAAGAAAAAAAGAAGAAGAAGGAGCTGAGCCCAGGCTGGACTCGCGCCTTCCCGAGGTATGCTTCTTGACGTGTCACCACAGGACACATCAAGAATTGCAAGATAAATTTTTAAATTTTAAGTTATATCATTTTTTTTTTTTTTTTTATCTTATATAACACATTATACATACAATATACCTAAAATTAATTAGAAAGTAAATAAATTAATATTCTAGATGTACAGATAATGAAATCCATTTTTTCGTGAGGCCGGGTTCATGTGGGGTTTGCGGGTCTTATAAAATAAATGTATTCTGTATGTTCTATTTTTTTAAAATTAATATGGCTATTATATTAATATTAGTAGAATGATTTATGCATGATAATATTACTAGAATGATTGATGCACAACAAAAAAATTGCTATTTTCTGACGTGGCAAATAGTACATAATTTTTGCCACGTCAGCATTTTCTGACGTGCAAAAAATGCTACGTCAGAAAATATTTTCTGAAGTGCTAAAAAATAGCATGTCAGAAAATTCTGACGCGCCAAACTGGCGC
>NC_081545.1:10468953-10516479 GCF_901000735.1 Corylus avellana | reverse complement strand
TAGCCCCCAAATCCTCATCCCCGGATGACTTCAGCGCCGCCTCCACTATAGCCACCAACCAAGCGGCGCAAGTGAATGCATTAATTAGAAGATTGAGGCAGAATGATTTAGCTATATGTAGTGGTATGTATGGAAAGGGGATTCAATTTGAGTGGAAGGCATTCCGAGGACAAGATTAAATAAAAAACATGATAATTTATGATGGAAGTTCAAAATCACGATGAGCATACTCAAGAAAAGAAGATGCTTCCACCACCAGTTGGAATCTTTCAGTCGCAGGAAGAACTTCTCAAACATGTTCGGGATTTTGCCCTGACACAGGGTTATATGCTATCCATTAAGGATTCCTCAAAGGGCAGGTATGTAACCATTGCTGGTGATAGAGGTGGCGTTTATCGTGAAAGGCTTAAGGCTGGTGAAAACACGCATCAAAGGAAGAAAGCTTCTCGCCTTACTAATTGTCCCTTCGAAGTTGTGGGAAAAAAGGATGATGACTTGTGGGCACTAACCATTAGGATTGGAGAACACAATTATGAGCCTTCAAAAGATGTTTCTGACCATCCTTCTTGCCGTCGTTTTACTGAAGAGGACTTGTTAATGATAAGAGAAATGACTGCAGCCGGTAAAAGGCCACGCTAAATTCTCAAGGCTTTAAGGCAACGGAATCCGAATCTTGTATTAGATTCAAGGAATGTTTACAATGTCAAAGCCAAGATCCGTCGAGACGGTTTCTCAGGTGAGGAATATTGAAGGTTTGTTTCATGGTTCTTTTGCTCTTTTCCTATCTTTTTCTACTCCCTATTCAACTTAAGCTTCATTCTGTTGGTGTGACACTTCCACTTCCGCATGCATGAATTAATCTCTGGAAAATTTAAACACGTAGATATGTTTTAGGAGTTTCCATAACAAGAAATAAGGGAAGGTTGAAAGGTACTGAATATACTATTAGGAGCTAGTCTGTGATATAGTTGATAATATGATCTAACATGACCCAATACTGATCAGTTACTCTTTGTGGTCTCAGCCCTCGAGTACTTATCATTTGATATCAAATGGACATTAAAATATGATAGCAATATCTAATTTGATGTCGTCTCCTTTTTTAAGTGAAATTGAGGGGAACCATTTTATGGTTTATATTATATTTCATAGATGTAATGGTGCATGTATTGTCACATGTTAAATATTTGTCAATAAGGTGGCAACATGAACATCCTTAAATACAACTTCGACCATGACATATGGTCCTATTTCCCTCGAAATAGAGAGATGGTCTGGTCTAACGTGTTAAGACAAAGTGCATACAAGCATTAGTAGCATGCTATCTTTGTTGGAATAGGATCTTTTCCATTTCTCATGGCCGGTATTTAAAGTTAGTGCATCTAACTGTGTACACGATTTCAATATTAGCACGTGTTTTTGAAAAATTTAAATAATATGACACCATATACACCGGTAGATGTACTAACTTTAAATGACATTTCAAATAAGTATTATCTATCCATTTCAAATGACATGGAGATGATACTTGTTCTTGTCTCCAATTTTATGGGCCACGAGCCCAGGGACAAAGAAAGTGGCATGATTTTGGGTTGCTTGAATTCCTTTGTCCTGAATTGATTCGATGATGACAAAATCATAAATGATTTGGGGCCAAGAAAAATGATCACAAATAACTTCGGCAATTCCGTCCCAGAAAGACCGGCACGTAACAGTAACAACTCATTGGCACAAGGCACACCTCCAATTTTGAAAAACGAATGCCACACACACTTTCACCTCTTCACACCCATTTCTCTACACCCATAGGTGGCTTTTAAAATCATCATTGGATTTATGATGTATCTTTATTGGATTATAATCCAGTGATGGTTTTAAAAGCCGCTTATAAGTATGGAGAAATAAGTGTGGGATAGTGGGAGTGTGTGTAGGTAGCACCGTAGCATTACTCAGTTTGGAATAAATTTCATTACACAAGCATTTTCCAACGTATATTGAACTGAAACTGAAAACGTCTCTCTCTCTCTCTATAAAGGCAAGAAAGTGGAGCCATTGTTGTCGTCATCAGTGGTAATGAACAGTTGTGCAAGTGAGGTGACGCTGCCGCAACAGATGGTACAACAAAGTGTGGCAATGATGGGGTGTCCTCAGGTGCACGTGGAGAGCAAACCAGTGAGTGATACGAAGGCTTTAGCTGCCGACCTGTGCTGCTTCTTGTACACATTGGGGTGGGTTTCGGGCACTGGAGGCAGCATCGCCCTCAGAGTCCACGACGATTTTGTCCTTTGGCCCGCTCAGCTCATTGTCATGGTCCCTTCTAGTATGGACCCCACCTCTCTCTCTCTGCATTTTGGCTTGTTGCCATTTTTATTCTAGTTTTTCTGTGGGTGTATGCATGTGTTTAAGGTAGTACTAGAATATGGCACTTGGTGTAGTTGTTATTGTTGTTGAAATGGTCAAAAAAATAGGCAAGACTCTTTAGTTTTGGCTGGTCAAACTGTTTGGGTTATGTGGTTCATCTTTGTCATGCCTGCCGACTTCCAAGTTGATTGGAGATATATGATTTTTATGTATAATGAGCATATATGCTATCTATGTTTGTTTTCTCAGTGGGGTCTGCGTCTGGCTTTTTTAGACCAGGCCTAATTTGTTGCCAATTTGTTTATGCACATTAGCGCATCTAACAGTCTTTTGTGGGTACTTTTCAAAGTAAATAGTGTATCTTATGTAGGTGTTTAGAACGAGAGAATGGTTCCCGAAGACATGTATTTACTATCGCCAGATGGGTTTGTTTTGTCCACACCCCTTCTTAATTCATATGTCCATAAGGCTCCCAGGTGTACTGATTGTGCTCCTCTATTCATGAAGGTATTAAACTGGTTATTTTTTATTTTTTTGCCTGCTTCCTTAAACTGTAATCTGCTGTAGGGACTTTCATCTCACTTGGAACTTTGGAATGTATCAGAATTAACTTGAATTGGGATTTTTGTCTATACTTGTCCAAGCACATGCAGTGTAATTCAGGACAAGTGGTGATATTTTAGAATATGAATATGATTTTCATTTTGACAACCATTTTAAGCTAACTTTAGGAAAATTAGAGTAATGTTGTGAAACTACTATTTATCTCAAAAGCTTAAGCTGATGGAAAGAGATAAATTTAATCACTTAATCATTACTTTAACACTCCCCGCACGTGTTGGCTCAAACTTCCTTTTAATAGGTGAGACCCAATATGTGAAATATTTAATTTAAATGGGGGTCATTTGACGGAGTCAAGGTTCGAACTCAGGACCTTTGGCTCTGATACCAGTGTAAATTTTTAGACGCTTGCAGATCACCTTGCTGAATTTAGCATGCTTGTTTGTACATATTAAATTATGGAGATATCTTGTTTAGCTCCCCTAGTGATTAGCTTTTCTGACTTTTTTATTCTTTTCTCTCATTCTACTTAGCTCTTGTATACTTGCTGTGTTCTAGGGCTGCACCCCTATGCACTTTTTAATATATACAACATTACTTATCAAAAAAAAATTATGGAGATTTCTATGCTTTGTGAAGTGAAGAAAAAAAATATATATGCCTTATTAATGGATTAACGTCCATAATAGACATTTTGTTCCATGATCTTCAGATGTTTTTCATTGTTAACTAGTAGAATTGTGGAAATAGTTTTTTTCTTTTTGAAAAAGGAGTTCCAGTAATGCTCAATGATTCCTGACTTGTTTAGGATGTTTGCCGAGTTTAAATCCTTTATTTTCTTTTGAAAGTTGCTTGCTGTATTTCTATTATTTGCTTGATTTATCTGTAAGCGAATTCTTTCTATGCAGAGAAGATGATTTGTGTATGAGTATTAGTCATTGAACAAACAATGATAGACTGATACATATCACTCTCTGTCACTCAAACATTGTTTTCACTTTCCTTTTGGCCCCTTCGAAATGTTTGTCCGATTTGAAAGGTCAAGGCTAATATCATTTGGGTTTCTTCCATTGTCATGATGGCGTAATTATTATTACTATTATTTATTTTTGATAAGTAATGCTTATATATCAAAAGCGCAGAGGGGCACAACCCTAATACACAGGGAGTATACAAGATAATCGCCTAGAGAAGAGAAAAGAACAAAGAAATTAAGATAGCTAATCACTAAAGGAGCGAGCCAAGTTGCTGTCCAAGTGAAAAGCGGGTAGAAAAAGAAGGCCATGAGCTCCTCCAAGGATCTTTCAGAATCCTCAAAGCATCTCTCATTCCTTTCTAACCATAAACACCACACAAGGCATAGATGAACCATTTTCCACACAACAGCACTCCGAGAACGACCTCCCGACCACCAACAAGCAAACGAGCCCGCCACCTTGCTAGGCATGACCCATGACAATCCAAACCGACTGAATATGGCATACCATAAAGAACGAGCAATCTCAGAGTGGAGAAGAAGATGATCGATAGTCTCCCCATCCGATTTGCACAAGCAACATCTATTGATCACAATAAGATTCATTTTTCTAAGATTATCAACAATGAGGATCTTTCCTAACACCGCCGTCCAGGTAAAGAAAGCCACTCTCGAGGGTGCCTTGGTGCGCCAAATACTCTTCCAATGAAAAGTACTTGCCTCTTTACTTGCTAGGATATTATAGAAAGATCTAACATCGAACTTCCCTTTGCTAGACGGAACCCACTAAATTTTATCCTCCCCTTCCCTACTCATTCTATGAGAATACAACAAAGTATAGAATGAGGCTAGCACTTCCAATTCCCAATCATGAACCAACCGAAATAAACTAACCTTCCATTAAAGAGTTCTACCCATGAAATCCATATTGTCAACAATAGACGCATCTTTTGCATTAGCTATGTTGTATAGGCCTGGAAAAACTTCCTTGAGAGTCGCTTCTCCGCACCAAACATCATCCAAAAATTTGATTTTGGACCCATCACCTGGATCGAATCTGGTGTGGCTAGAAAATAGTTGCCACCCCCTACTAATATACCTCCAAAGTCCCACCCCATGAGTCCCAGGAGTATCAACAGAATGCCAACCACCCCACTCATAACCATATTGGGCATCCACAACAATTCTCTACCGAGCTTCTCTCTCCTGTGCATAACACCACGGCCACTTTCCTAACAGAGCTTGGTTGAACACTCTCAACTTCCTAATCCTTAAACCACCTTCAGAGATAGAAGAGAAAACCTTGTCCCAGTTGACCAAGTGATACCTAAACTCTTCGTATAAATCACCCCACAGAAAATCACGTTGAAGTTTCTCTATACGCTTGGCCACAGAGGCAGGTATAGGAAATTATTACATGGTTAGAGAAGAAACATCCTCTCTGGAAACCTAAGATTAAGGCAAAACCAAGCAAGAAGGCTTTTTCCTCTGAGAACAAGTGTCTATGGTGGTTAATTTGGTCAATTGATATTTTATTTTCTTTTATATATTTTATTTTCCTAAGGTCAAGGGTATATTCATAGTTCTGTCATCGCTGGTTGTAGGGCATACTTGTGGCTTTGGTTTTTTTTTTTTTTTTTTTAATTGATAAGTGAGTCCTATTTAGTTTATGAGCTTTCATGTGTGAGCTTTGGTCCATTCAAATTAGGAAGTTGTTTACTAATCAAAGCAGGGGTTCTAGTCTTAGAAGGAGAAGTTAAGATCTCAAATATTTAAAAAGGGACAAAGTTTTTTTTTTAAATTGGGCTAAAAGAATTTCCTTCAACTTACTTTATAAAAGTGACAAGTGTCCTTTAAACATGTGAGATGCACATGTTTTTTTATAGCAGGAACAAAGTTGAAATAAATCTTATTAAAAACTCATGTGCCTTTCATATGTTATTAAAGTTGGGACACATGTCACTTTTATAAAACAGGTTAAAGGAAATTCCTCCAACACACTTTAAAAAAAAACTTTATCTTTTATAAAGTGTGGACCTAGCTCGCTTGGTTAGCCACCTCTCTAATAGGTGAGAGGTTAGGATTTCGACTCCCCACAACGAGTGAATTTATGTTTACTTAACTTCCCATCCACACACACAAAAACAAAAAAAAAAAAAAGGAGAGAAAAAGATCTCAGGCATCTATAAAGCGTGGACCTAACTCGGTTGGTAAGCCACCTCCCTTAAAACTTAGACTTTCTTCAATCTTTAGACAGATACAATTCCTTCCAAACCTACCTTAAAACCTTAATTTGTTTCTGCTAGGAAATTCCCATTTTTCTCTCAAGCCACAAACCCACTTCCTATTATTACATATGACAGCCGTAAACTGAATAGTGTGAATACTGTCCCATGTCTTCTTCTCATGCCCAAGTCCTCTTTTTCTTTTTTCACCTCTTTTAAAAGAAACAAATGGGGACAATGTTTGTAAAAATATAGGTAAATGAGGAAGGATGAGTTTGTCAAGTACAATCTGTTCAAGATGTTGACTTTTTCAAGGAGGACAACATTTTGTGAAGGGAATATGCTGTTGTTACTTTTTGTTAATTGTTTTTTTTCCCCCCTCTTTGAGTAGTGATTGTCCATCTTCTTAATGCTATTCAGGTCTATGAAATGTGTAATGCTGGGGCCGTTATTCACAGTCATGGCATGGAGTCTTGTCTTGTAACAATGATCAATTCTTTTTCAAAGGAATTTCGGGTAATTTTTTGAACCCTATTATTAGTGAGATTGAAAAATTCAATTCTTGTTTTTCCTTGTTTATCTATGGCTAATTCTTGTTTTTATTGTTGTTTTCTTTTTTCTTCCATCCACGTTCATTAATCGTCTAGCTAAATGTGTGATATTCAAAGTAAATTGCATATTGTATTTCTTTTCCTTTATTACGGGACTTGGTAACACATATATTTCAAATAAATCTTAAGAGTGCTGTAAGCAATCTCATGTTGTGTTGA
The DNA here is from genome assembly GCF_901000735.1 of Corylus avellana. Taxonomy (NCBI): domain Eukaryota; kingdom Viridiplantae; phylum Streptophyta; class Magnoliopsida; order Fagales; family Betulaceae; genus Corylus; species Corylus avellana. Next base: position 10,509,586 of record NC_081545.1, on the reverse strand, counting down.
AAACAATGCTAATATGCATAAATAGCTATATTTTTTTACTTAGGTTTTTGACATCTATAGAAATTTGGGCGCTCATCTTGTTAGATTTATCTCGATCTTCTAATGGATGCAAGTCTTTATTATTCATCTTGTATATGGTTCTTTTATATACTTCCTTGTACTTGGGTTGGTTTGCTACCCCTGCGCTTTGAATGAATATATACATTATTTATCAAAAAAAGAAAAAATAGTGTTACAATTTTGATTTTTATTAATGCTATTTTGATTTGGAAGATTTAGTATGTTGTGCTCTTTTGAGTAAGATGATCATCAGATTGCATTTTAAGCTCATAGTATATGTCCCAATGATTGTTCAGTTTGTTTGATATGCAGCAGTAAAATGGCTACCCATTATTTTTTGTTTTTTAATAAGCACCAATGGCTATAAGTTATACTCATCTGATGGAGAAATTGCTTACAACATCCTTTTTTAAATATCATCTGGGACGTTGAAACTTGTATGCATTCTTTGCCCTCTTTCTTTCTAGTATGTTGGTTGAATATTTTGAAGCTATATCATTGTTTAGCACTTGTGAGCTTTTCCCATAATTTGGCAGATCACCCATATGGAAATGATAAAAGGAATTCAAGGACATGGTTATCATGATGAGCTTGTGGTCCCTATAATTGAGAACACTGCCCTTGAAGGGGAGCTCTTGGAGTCTTACTCAAGCGGTACTTTTCTTTCTATAAGTTGAGCCTCCCAATGCCATTTGAATAAGTAGCATTGTGCTAACCATGTTTTGTGTTGTCAATTCTTAGTACTTTCTTGTGTTTTATTGAGTCTTTGAAGTTTTGAATATAATTTGGTGGAAACTTCCTGACTTGGCAGTGAGATTTGTAATTAACTTCCTGTAATTTGTCCTAAGTGATGGTCAAGAATGACTGATTTTCTTTTTCTTTTACAGATCAGAGCTTATCCCAAAACAACAGCCGTACTTGTTCGCAACCATGGGGTGTTTATATGGGGAGACTCATGAGCTAGTGCAAAAAATCAGGTCCGTCTTAGTGGAAGAAAAATTACTTTTCGACATTGTTTATGAATGACCCAAACCAGATGAAAGACTCCTCTTATTATTGCTGAAAACTTTTACGAGGTTTGATTTTTTAACTTAAAAATAAAACCTTCCTGAAATCAACATAAATATATTTCTCCCCTTGAAAAGATAATTGCTGAATTCTTTGGGGGAAAGCAAGCTTATTGACACTTTCTAATGATTAGCAATAGCATGCTTAGATGGTTGAATTTATTGCAGAAATCATCAACAAACATGGGGGTTCCATCATTCTGCCTTCCCTGTTCCATGTGTTTTATGGATATGCCATGTCCTATAGATGTTAGTGTTTGTTTTTGCCCTTAAATGGGTATCTTGGCACTCAGCTACATTATACATAGTGTTTTCCTGATAGTGATAGGTTTTTAAATGCATTCATTTCGTTGAACAAGCAAATTGTTATTGTCATGTTAACAGACAATTGGGTGTTGAAACTTGTTATTGATGTTGAATTTGAATCAAAGTCTTCATAAGCCTGTAAAATCATTTATTTTTAATAAGTAATGTTGTATATAACAAAAAGCCCAGAGGGGTGCAACCCTAATACACATGAAGTATACAAGAGAATGCCTAGATAGTAGAAGAAAAAAGAACAAGAAAATCAGAATAACTAATCACTAACGGAGCAAGCCAAGCAGCTGTCCAAGTGAAGAGAGTATAAGCCTGTAAAATCATAAATTAGTAATTGCTCTGTGCTGGCATACTTCTAGTGTACATGGGCACCAGTGTATATATCAAGAGCATGGCATGATTAAGAGCAACTGCAGTGCTCAAGAATGTACTATTTCAACTTAATTCTAGCATTGGTAATGGGATTTTATCCATTTGTGCTGATCAAATAGGAGTAATTAGTTGTTGTCTATGTACTTCTAAGCAGATTACAGCAGAAATACTTGTATAGATGAATAAAGCAGTGTAGCGTGGATGAACCCAAACTCAAGTGGGATTTTTAGTTCACAATTAGACTGCATTACATAGGCAAACATCCTCTTAAATGGTATCTATTCATATGCTCTATGTGATCCTGCATATCCCTATTGCAGGTGCTAGGTGAAACTATTGGATTGACAACTATAATATGCACCACTTTTCTTTTTATGCAACTGCATATCGATAATATTTACATGCAACATATGTACTCATGTTTACACTTTTTAAAAAACATCAGTACCCTATAGAAACAAATTATATGAAAAATATGCAGTTAGATTGTTACATATAATTTCATTTTTTTTTTTAAATTATTATTATAGATTTTAAGAACATTGAGAAAGGCATGATTGTTAGAGGGAAACTAAATACATAGTGCTAGATATTGCGGAGTAACATAAAAGGATCTATGTAGCTGACCCCAGTTAGTTAGATACTAAATCTTAGCTGAGTTGAGTTGAGGTATTGGACCCTGGATCTACCCCAACCTCTCCCACCCCTTGCAGCACTACTGAGTGCATAATGTAATAATCCAGCCAATAATGACTCCAGGCTTTATATTTTGGCTTTTTAGAATATGCTGCATTTGGAAATGAGGATTATATAGGAAAAGATTGGTTAATTGAAATAATTTTGTGTTATAATTATATGTCCAGAGAATCTTAGGATATCAAAGTTACAGAAGTAATAGATTTGTTTCTTTGCTTATGCATGAGTAATTTGTGGTCCTTATTGGATGCACGGAAAAACCATAATGAATTTATTTTATCATAAATTCAGGTGTGTGTTTTACATCTTGTTGTATGCACTTCGAAATTTTTATACTGTTTTAAATGTGTTTTAATTGTTTGCAAAATAGACTGATAAATTAAAAAGTTTTAATTCAGTGGTGTATTCTGTGCGACTCCCCTAAATGTTGTGTCCTTTTACAATGCGATTTTGTAGAATATATTTGAATTGAGTATGCCTTTGTAACTGTCTTACTTACAACTGAGTTCTAAATTATCACAACTCAGTTCCAAATTATCTGATGGTCTTGGCTGTACTTAATCGATATTTCTTATGTTCTTTTCCCCATAACTTATAAGTTGCTATACCAGGCTGAATGTTATCATTATCTCTTTGATGCTGCTATCAAGCTTCATCAGCTGAGGTTGGACTGGTCTGCTCCGAGTCATGGTCCCATTCGCAATGTCAATGGAGTTTGAGGATGTTGTGGGAATTTCAGCAGGGCTCTGAAGACAGGGCCTTTGAGTTTGGATTACACGATTGAACCTTCCCAAGTAAGTTTGGGGTGCTCTCTGTCCAAGAAGGAAAATTAGGATTGACAGTTTGCCAATACTGTTATCTTGTGTTACACTCATAGCTCTCTGAGGTGGGGGATTGTTTTCTTTCTATCTTGATATTGTATATATGTTTCCTTCTAATCTCGTGCTGTTTATTGTGCAGCGCAGTGTGCTTCTTGACATTGAAGGGACAACAACCCCTGTATCATTTGTTACTGATGTTCTTTTCCCGTATGCCCATGATAATGTGGCAAAGCACTTAGCTGCGACATATGATATTGAAGAAACTCAAAATGATATCAATTTGCTGCGTTCTCAAGTAAGATTCTTTTGCTCTCTTTTAATATCTTCAACTTTGTAGTACTTTTTCTTTTGTGATTTGGTGGACATCTTGTTTTATAGGTTTCCCACCAACTGTGTGAAGTTAGATGCATCTATAGGCAAATGCCTACAATATACATTTTGTGCTACTCCACCTTGTCTTTCCTCTATACCAATGGAAATTTTTGGTGGTGCTCTTGTACGGGTTTCTTCACTAAATTTTCAGTTACCGCTATCTTCTTTCACTCATGATGGTTATCATTGATTGGTTGATTCAATGACATAATAATGAATTAAATAATAATAATAATGATAATAATAATAATAAAGTAATCTCAATTGATAGAGTTGCATGTCTATCTAATTCCTTATACTTGGCATTTCAGAATTGCTCTTGAATCATTCTCTTGTATGATGTGTCTATCATTGAGACTTCTTGGGAGGGGGGAGAAGGGAGTGCCCGGGGTCACTGGTGAAACATTGTCACACATTTCTTTTTTAAATGCTGGCCAAAAAATTGTTTAGCAAATACAAGATCAACTATTGTGAATGGATTCAACAAATTTCCTTTCTTTTCGACAGATTCAAAATGATTTGGAACACGGTGTTACTGGAGCTGTGCCTATCCCCCCAGATTATGTTGGGAAAGAGTTGGTGATTGCATCTCCAGTTGCTAATGTGGAAGCAATGATTAGGGCTGATAGGAAAGTAACTGCCCTGAAACAACTGAAGGTAAGTTATGGGCCTCTCTTGAACCTAGATCTTGTTCTCAGTATGCTTTTACATGTCCAGGGTCATATTTGGAGAACTGGATTTCAAAGCAATGAGTTGGTTGGTGTTGTATTTGATGATGTAGCAGAAGCTCTTGAGAGGTGGCATGCTTCGGGCATAAAAGTATATGTTCCTTTTACTCAATGTTTTCTTTTACTTGCATCTCTTGGCCAGTTGCATTCTTATTGATGGAGTGTTTCTTGAAACTTCTGAGCTTCTGCCCCACCCAAAGATGTTACTTTTAAAGTGATTACCTTCTCTTATCCAACACAATGGTTCCTTCAATTTTTAAACAAGTTAATGCATCATACTAAATCCAGCATCGTAAGAATACCTTTTTTTTTTTTTTTGTGTGTGATTGTGTTGTATGGCTGTTTTTTGACTCCTCTCATGATTATAAATTACATCTCTCCCTTAATTTACTTATTCAGATCCAAGGAACCAAAAACAGTACTTGGTTTTGAAGTGAAATGGTAGGATATCAACGTTTGCTTAATAACGAAACAAGCATCCATGTAGCTACACCCACACACGCATATATGCTTTTGCCATTGCTTCAACTTCATTTTTACCTTAGCACTGTACTATTCTTCAGCATAAGTTGGTACTACCATCTGATACATGGAGCTGGATCAGGTGCATGAGAAACTGCTACTGTTACTAATAATGTCCTTCTTGGGGTTTCCTTGAATACAATTTGAGCAACATTGCCTAGGTTACTCCGGTTGATTAGAAAAACTGATAATTCAACTCTAAAAAAATTATTTTTTAGTATTCAAAGGTTTAGCTTCTAATTATACCATCCATCATAAAAAAAATTTGTGGGGCTAATTATTGTTTCTCTCTTGTTTAAGATGTACATATATTCTAGTGGTAGCAGGGAGGCTCAACAACTTCTATTTTCCAATTCTAACTATGGTGACTTGAAAAAGTACTTGTGCGGATTCTTTGATACCACAGTGGGGTATGTTTTCTTTATGCATGTCCCTGATTTCAGATATTGATGTTTCTAGTATAGTTGATTCAGTATAAATTCATTTCATAATCTTAATGTGCAGAAGCAAAAAGGAGACATGCAGTTACCTTGAGATTTTGCAAACAGTGAGAGTAGATAGGCCTGCAGACATATTATTTGTGACGGATGTCTTCCAAGAAGCTGTAGCTGCGAAGGCTGCAGGTAATGTGTTGCTTGTGGTTTTAAAAATTACTTTCACATTTGTGCTCTTAGTACCACCTATAAAGTAGGGGCTCGGTTTCCTATTTGAACATGACTTTGTTTGACAAAGCTTTTTTGAGAAGTATTTTTTTTCTTAGCAAAAAGACTCGCAAAATACTCAAAACCACTTTAACCTTTATGTTATATCAGAACACTTTTCTAACCAAAAACCAAAAAGCATCTTCTAAAGAGTTTTATCAAATGAACCAAACTTCTTTCCTGAGCTCTTGGAACCTAGAAAGAAACTTGATCCCTTCAGACTTTTTCTGGTACTTTTTACTTGAGAAAGCACTCTTCTGTTTGAATCACTAAACAATATCTGTGTTGATCAATGTTTCAGGTTTGGAAGTGGTAATATCTGTCCGCCCAGGAAATGAACCTCTGCCAGCCAAACATGGGTTCCAAACAATTCAATCTTTGTTGGAAATCTAATACCCAATATGTTATTCTGTAATTTTATAAAATAGTGCTCAATTTTGATTAATGCATATGTATAATAGGATTTTGGCTGTTTATCTCTCTCTCTCTCTCTCTCTCTCTCTATTATCTAACATCTCCAATTTGGCATATATATTTACACACGAGTGCAAATATAGATATTCTGTCAAATTTACAGTTTAATCGTTTTGGAAAGGAGAATTCCTTTGAATGCTTGGCAATAAGTATGGAGAGCAAAAATGTAAGCATAATAGGTAATTGTTGGTTTGGACACTAACTACTCACAAAGTTATTTTGGTTTGCAGTCATAACCTGTCCTTGAGGCTTGAGGTACAACAATAGATGTTACCTAGTTTGCCAATCAAGCCAATAGAACCTACACACAGCACTGCAAGGCTTAGATTGTTCTAACTACACCAAACCCAATGACTCGTGACTCTTGGGACTTGATCTTCAAGAGGAGGTAACCCTTAAGCCCAATCTCTCTTTCTTTCTCTCTCCCTTTTTTATTTATTTTTTATTTATTTATTTTTAAATTATTAGCCTTTTGCCTTGCTGTTAAGCTACTGTTTCCATGATTTGGCATGCATCTTGTGGATTTAAAACATCTAGGTTTACTATCTTAGGATTTTATGTTGAATTATGCTCGAGTATAATATGGTTATGGTTGGGTGTGTAGTAACCCATTATTATTGCATGCTTAACCTACTATTACAAGTTAGGATGAGATTCATGGGTGTTAATACCAAAGATGGAGAGGTGAAAATGGGTTAGGTATATTTTTGGAAAGGGCTAAGCTTCTTTGTATTTTGCATGTTATACCATGTTGGTTTATGTTTTCAGGTCTTTTAGGATCATTAGGAGTCAAGGTTAATAAGTTGGGTAACAGGTTTGGATAGGAGTTCAGGGTTAAACTCATATTTTTTAGTCCTTGAACTGGTTTTTTCATATAATATTTTTTAGTCTCTGAACCGATTTTTCCAACCCTTTTTTTTTTCTTTAAAAAAAAAATATTTATGAATAACAACACCTCTCTCTCTCTCTCTCTCTCTCTCTCTCTCTCTCTATATATATATATATATATATATATATATATATATCTATTAATCTTACGTCTCTCTCTATATCTATCTCGCCTCAACACACGTCTCTATCTATGTGTCCCTCAAAGCATGTCTCTCTATTGCCGGATGAAATTGGAAGTCTAAAGGTCAATTCTATGCGAGATGGAGGAGAGAAAAGGGAATCCAGGCTTTACGTGGCGGAAGGGTTTTTTTTTTTAAAATTTTTTTTGTTTGAAGCACAACTGCCCATGACTTTTTGCACATCTCGCAAGTTCAAAGCTTATTTATCAGTTTCATAGTATGTAGGTATTAACGGAATTTGTTCATACTCTGTACTGTTTATTGTAGTTTAACAAAAAAGATAAAATTTTTGTTGCAATTTAAGGTTGGAAACAGAGCTTTCAAGTTTGTGTGACTTACTCGGATTTTCATGCATTTTTTTGAAGTGCTTTTTCTACTTTTAACATGTGGATTAAATTAAATTTAAGGGTTTTATGTTTTAATTCATTTGATGTTAATTTACTCGAATTTGCATGCATTTTTTGAAAGTACTTTTTTCTGCTTTTGAAAGCGAAAGAAGGCAAAATTTATTTGATTGTTGTGTAGAAAAAGGAAGAAATGCTTTCGAAACACCACAGAGATAATTAAGCATTGAATCTGACGTGAGAGGGTTATTTGATTGCATCAAGTGTTGACTAAAAGATTTATTTTATTTTATTTTGCTGTGTATTTTTTTCTGAAGGCTTAGAATTATATAGGTTTTATAATTTGTATTGAAATATAATAGGTATCACAATAATAATATTAGAGGTTTTTGCTAACTTTCTGATAATGCTTTGATAATCACAATCTAAGTTTTCTTTTTGCTATTTTTCTTTATATACGCCTATGGGAATAAAGATTTTAACATGTTTTAATTTATATGGGTTAAACTAAATTAAGGGTCTTATGATAGTAAATTTTTTTACGATTTATACATTTATTCAATGTTTTGTGTGTGATTGTGTGTCACTATGTTGAGTAATATGTTGGTGTATAACTGTTATATGTCTTCTTGTTTCTAATTAAAGAGGTGTCATAGATTAAAAATACGATAGAGTTGTGCTTTTTTTTTTTTTTTTTTTTAAAGTAAAGTATAATGAAGAATTCCGCGCATAGCGTGGGTTATAGGCTAGTGGTTTATAATAACTAAACCATACATATATATATGGTGGATCGTTATGTACCGGTGGCGGGCACATACATATATATGGGCATGACCTTATGGTCCAGATATTTATGTTTATGTTTTAGCATTGGATCCAATGATTTTTATTGTGATTGATGCAACCATGTTTGATTGGTGGTTACTACGGACAAACATAATTAGCGGCGTGGGCCACTTGAGGTTGAACTCGGTCGAGCTGCTAATGATGGACGGTATGCGACAACATTCAGGGCATCGATGTTGTACTATAGGTCACTCGGGATTGCGCCAACTTCAACGAGAAGGGGTTAAGGGCTCGAGTAGATCATACAGAGGAAAGTTATAATTATTAAATATATAATTTACCGATATGCATAGTCATAGTCATAGTCAAGACTCGAATTGACTATAAGGCAAGACTCGTAGCTAAAGGCTATAAACAAAAGTATGGAATTGACTATGAAGAAGTCTTTGCGCCTGTTGCTCGACTTGACACAGTGAGACTATTGATCTCACTTGCAACACATCATTGTTGGAAGATGTACCAACTAGATGTCAAGTAAGCTTTTCTCAATGGAGTGCTTGAAGAAGAAGTGTAAGTGGAACAACCATAAGGTTTTATAGTGCAAGGAGAAGAAGATAAGGTGTATTGTTTGAATTTCTGATACTTTGTCTGTACGTGGATGATCTGCTATTCATTGGTAGTAGTGAAAAGATGTTTGTAGAGTTCAAGGAGTCTATGTTTAAAGAGTTTGAAATGACTGACAATGGATTGAAGGAATTTTTATCTCTCAAAAGAAATACATGAGAGAGATCTTGGAAAACTTCAAGATGGATAGCTGTAATGCTGTCAACATTCCTGTCGCAACTGGATTGAAGCTGTCAAAAGAAGGAGAAGGAAAGCCTGTCGATTCAACTTTATACAAGAGTCTTGTCAGAAGCGTAAGGTATCTGACAATGACAAGGCTTGATGTTGTCTATGGCGTTGGACTTGTAAGTCGTTATATGGAGACACCAAGAGAATCTTAGTGGCTAATTGCTAAGAGGATATTGAGGCATATTAAAGGTACTCTCAATTTTGGTATTTTCTATGATTTTGCAGAAAAGGCAAAATTAATAGGTTATTTAGATAGTGATTGGGGAAGTGACCAAGATGAGAGGAAAAGCACAACTGGTTATGTGTTCTATTTTGGTTCAACCACTTTCTCTTGGACATCCAAGAAGCAGGCTATTGTAGCATTGTCATCATGTGCGGCCGAGTATGTGGCCATTTCATCAACCATTTGTGAGGCAATATAGTTGAGAAATCTTTTGGAGTCACTGAATACCAAGATAGAACACATGTGAAGCAGGTTCCATTTTTTGAGGGACTATGTGAAGCAGAAGACAATTGAGCTTGTGTATTGTAATACCAAGGAACAAGTAGTTGACATCTTCACTAAGCCACTACTAGTTAAACCCTTCAAGATGTTACGTGAGATGCTTGGGATGAAAGCATTTTGATTTGAGGGGGTGTGTTGGAAGTTGCAAATAAAAAATGCAAGATGGTGGACATGTTTTACAAGTAAGTCAGGAAATGCATGCAAGTTAGTGAAAGTTGGTGGACATGTTTTACAAGAAAGTCAAGAATGGCATGCAAGTTAGTGGAAGTTGGTGGACATGTTTCTTCTAGCATTTATTTTCTTCTCCTTTCGGTGCAGCCTTGTATGACATTAGTTTTCACTTAGTTGATTTTCATTTCATAACTTTAATTGTAGTCTTGACATTTGTGTGTTGACTTCTTGTGTTGAGAATTCCCTACATAAGGGACGTATGCTATGTACGTTCTCCAAGAGCACACCTCAACTGTATTTCAAGAATTTTGCAGAGAGAAAGGGATCAAACATCAGTTCACTACTGCCTATACCCCACAACAAAATGGGATAGCAGAAAGGAAGATACACCTTCTCAAACATTGAATCATTAAATCCTTGATAAAGAAGATACAACGCCTTCTTGTCCTTCTTTCTTTGGTCTTTGAGAGTGACTTTTTGATCTGCAGTGTAGGTGCTTCTTGCTCCGGAGTGGGCTCAATGTACCTAGTACTGACAACCTCCCAGAGATCTTGTGATCCAAGCAATGTTTTGAATTGGATGCACCACTTCTCATAATTTTCCTTTTTCAACAAAGGAACTTGGATTTGCACCATATTGGAGGCCATGACTGCAATGCTAGGAATTATCTTGCTTTGATACCAATTTGTTGGTATATAGTTTACAAACTAATACCAAGATCAATGGGTGATAAGTTTACAAACACTATCATACCTCTCACTCACAGCTTCTCACACTCAAAAGGATAGAAGAAAAAAGTAAAGCATTGGTAAACCAAATATTTGAAACACTGCTTTATTATTGAAGAGAAAGGATCATCTCTTGGCTTTTTCTTTGGTTCTAGCTCTTGGAGAACATACATAGCATACATCCCTTATGTAGGGAATTCTCAACACAAAAAGTCAAAACCTAGCACACAGATGTCAAGATTACATTAGAAGCTATGAAATGAAAATCAACTAAGTGGATGTTAATGTCATACAAGGTTGCACCAAAAGGAGAAGAAAATAAATGCTAGAAGAAACATGTCCACCAACTTCCACTAACTTGCGTGGCTTTCTTGACTTTCATGTAAAACGTGTCCACCAACTTCCACTAACTTGCATGCCTTTCTTGACTTACTTGTAAAACATGTTCCCCATCTTGCATTTTTTATTTGCAACTTCCAAAACACCCCCTCAAATCAAAATGCTTTCATGCCAAGCATCTCACTTAACATCTTGAAGGGTTCAACTGGTAGTGGCTTAGTGAAGATGTCAGCCACTTGTTCCTTGGTATTACAATACACAAGCTCAATTGTCTTTTGCTTCACATGGTCCCTCAAAAAATGGAACCTAATATCAATATGCTTGCTCCTTCCATGTTGTACTGGATTCTTTGAGAACTTGATTGCTATCTTGTTGTCCACGTGAATCATTGTAGATTCTTCTTGTGGGTGACTCCAAAAGATTTCTCAACCATATTGCCTCGAAAACAGTTGATGAAATGGCCACATACTCGACCTCACAAGATGACAATGCTACAATAGCCTGCTTCTTAGATGTCCAAGAGAAATCAGTTGAACCAAGATAGAACACATAACCAATTGTGCTTTTTCTCTCATCTTGGTCACCTCCCTAATCACTGTTTGAATAACCTATTAATTTTGCCTTTTTTTGCAAAATCATAGAAAAGACCAAAATTAAGAGTACTTTTAATATACCTCAATATGCTCTTAGCAGTTAGCCAGTGAGATTCTCTTGGTGTCTCCATATAACGACTTATAGAAGTATGGAAAGACTATGAAGAAGTCTATAAACAGAAGTATGGAATTGACAATGAAGAATGGAATATGGAATTGACTATGAAGAAGTATTGACTACGAGTCTTGCCTTATACTTCTTTTTCTAGTTAGGTGTTTCCTCTGGCATACCTCTGGTGTACTTAGAGGCACCTTACGCTTTTAATATAACTTGATTATTACTTATCAAAAAAATAATTTATTGATGCATGATTTCATGCATTAAAATACAAGGAGAATTGTTGCCAGAATTAGGCTTACTCTACTTTAAAAACAAAGAATTTTTTTTATTTGTGTAATAATGGAGGCAACACGTTAATATTGCGAAAACCCATGACATTTTGGTAACTCAAGATGATTATTTCAAATGGCTACCAAAGGCTCATTGTGTAGTAAGTTCTGTGATAATTTACTTATTAAGTTGTGGACTTATGGAGTTGTTACTTTTTTAAATTTGAAACATCTCAGTGTTTTGCAGATTAGCAAGTTGTTAGTTTGTGGAGTGAGTGTTTCGATGGGATGAAGATGCCAAACTCATTGTCAAGTTCGCATAGATAGATAGAAGTCATTTTTCTGTAGTAATAATTATTTGGAAGCTTTGAGTCCATATCGATGATAATTAATGGTATTTAAAGATATTTTAGCCTATTCCATATCATTCTTTTCCCTTTTTTGCTTAAGTATACTTTGATAATTAGTGTTTGTGTAATGAATTCAACTAATTACAAGTTAATTAGTTTGAAGGCACTACGAGTAACACTCAAAGTTAAGTATTTTAATTATTTAATTTTGGAGGTGTTACTTTACAGTCCATACACTTGGTCTCATAATCAGAATTGAGGAGAAGGTTTTAGAGGTCTCAAAATTCTAAGCTACTCATGTGGATTGAGTTTGGAGCAAGAGGAATCAAATTAGCCCCATCACTAAGCCTAACCGATTTCAGGTATGACTCCTATGCATGTGCAATTGTTTTTTGCCTTGCATGGTCTTTTTTTATGCATTCATGATGTTTGCTCTTTGGTTTTTTCACTGTATCTTTGAGATATATTCCCAATAGTTTTATCTTTGATGTGTTATTTAAAGGGTTTTTACTTCTCATCAAAAATTTGGTGTGTTGATGTGTGGTTGTTTTATGCTTTCGTAGTTGTTTTTATTTGCTTAATAATTGATGCATAATTATTGGTTGTGAGCGTTGGGGTGTTAATTCCACGTCTCATTCTCCTCCAGTCGTATGATGTGATATATAATGTGGGTGCTTTGTGTTAGTCAGATACGGCATATATATCATATATATTTAGCCATAATGAGTCTCTCTAGTTATGGTATCTTTTTGTATTATAGCTATAGTATCTTGTAATTAATAGGTGGATTTTAGTTACCTTATTTGTTCTCCTAGATTGCTGTAATCACTGAGATACAGATTATAATTAGCTATACAATTCCTATGTAACACGAGCAACCCTCACATTGAGAGGTATTCAGTTCAATTGACATGGTATCAAAGCCAAAATCATCTAAATTAGGGTTGTGATTCGAGTTTTTTGAGTTGGGGCGGGACTGAGCTATTGGTCTCTTTGATTGTCGGTAACTTCATGGGAAGATGTCGATAATTCTGGTGAGGGTTCTAAACTGCTATTCAGCAGTTTCTGTTGAGGGTATGAAATTTATTCTTACCATAATTTCTCCTTAGTGGCTGTCGACAGACTCTGTGGAGGCTGTCGGTAGGTCTTGTGGCTACTATTCCTTGCCAGAGTAGTCTTGGAGTGGCTGTCGGTATTTTTGGAGGAGTTGGGGCTGTCGGCGTGGAGGCTTTGGGGCTGCTGGCGATTTCTGGAGGAGTTGGGGCTGTCGGCGTGGAGGCTTTGTGGCTGCCGGCGATTTCTGGAGGACTTGGGTTGCTGTTCGGTGATTTCTGGGTGGGTTGCTGATTGCGTGTTCTTGGTATTTGGTGTTGTTTGGTGCGGTGAGTGTGGACTTTGGGCTTGGGCTGCGTGGACTTGCTATTTAGGTTGGGCTGCGTGGACTTGGGCTTGTTGTTTGGTGCTGCGTGGACTTGGACTTGCTGGTTGCTGTTTGGTGCTGTTTGACTTGTGTGGACTTGGGCTTGTTGTCCAACAGATATGGTGGGCCTGTTACTCTTTTATCAGGTGTTATAATTTCTAATTTTTTATTTCATCATGTCTTCTAGCGAGACTTTTGGGGTTCGTTTTACTGGAAAAAATTATTCTGTTTGAGAATTTCAATTTCAATTGTTTGTTACGTGAAAAGAGTTGTGGGGCCATATTGACGGTAGTGATCCAGCTCCTACGGAGACTAAGGAATTGGCTAAGTGGAGGGTTAAGGATGCACGCGTGATGTCCTGGATCTTAGGGTTTGTTGATCCTCTTATTGTGCTCAATCTGAGGCCCTATAAGACTGCGAAGACCATGTGGGAGTATTTGCTGAAGGTTTATCACCAGGACAATACCGCACACCGTTTTCAGTTGGAATATGAGATTGCTAGTTACACTCAAGGCAATCTCTCCATTCCGGAGTATTTTTCTGGTTTTCAGAATTTGTGGGGAGAATTTTCTAATATGGTTTATGCGAAGATATCTGCTGCGAACATCACTTGATCAGAAGAGGTGTTCACTGCAGCCTGATAGGCAGTAGCCTGATGATTCTGAGGCTGAGTGGGACATTCTTTGATAAAGTGGCCTTGTTTCTTACAGTAGTTGCAAGATTTCTTTGCACAGTCGGCGGCAATATGACCATACTCCTTGCAGCTGGAACACTGGACTTTGTGCATATCCTTACCCTTCCCTTTCCCATAGGCTGCATAGGCTACTGGATTTGGGTTGGACAATACATGTGCCACGAGTTTCATGATTTCTTACACCACAAAAGAATTGTCTCTCACCGCTCTTGTCCTTATATTCCTCAGCAAAATGGGGTGGCGGAACGAAAGAACCGACATCTCTTGGACGTTGTTCACTCCTTATTGCTTGAGTCCTCTATTCCTTCTAAATTCTAGGTTGAGGCATTATCTACTGCAGTTTACATAATTAATAGACTGCCTTCTCAGGTCTTGAATTTAGATTCTCCTTATTATCGTTTGTATCATCAGCATTCTAGCTATCTTAATTTGTATACTTTTGGATGTGTTTGTTTTGTTCATATACCTCCTCATGAACGTCACAAACTTTCTGCTCAGTCTGTTAAATGTGCCTTTATAAGTTATAGTATTTCTTACAAAGGTTATGTTTGCTATGATCCTTGTTCTAACAAATTTCGTATATCTCTTAATGTCGTTTTCTTTAAGAATCAATGTTTCTTTTCTACACATGTTGCATCATTGCCTGAGATTAGTATTCTAACTTATTTTGATGAATTGCCTCCTCTGCTTGAACGGTTCAAACCTGGAATTGTGTATACTTGACGTCTACCGACTTTGCCCCTTCCCGAGACTGACCCTTCATTTGAAACTGTTCCGACAACTTCTCCTCATATTGACCCGCCATCTGAGACAGTTCTTGAGTCTGGTCCTTGATGATCTGCTCGAGTATCACGTCCTCCTAATCGGTATGGTTTTTCCCACACTTCTTTTAATGCTACTTTGTCTTCTATTTCCATCCTTACATGCTTTTCCGAGGGTGTTAAATATGAATGTTGGCGGAAAGTGATGGATGAGGAACTTCGGGCACTCCAGGACAGTCATACATGTGACGTGGTTCCTTGCCCCTCTAATGTTAAAGCCATCGGTTATAAATGCGTTTACTCGATTAAGCTTCACTTTGATGCGACTCTGGATCGGTATAAGGCACGATTACTTGCTCTTGGGAACATGCAAGAATATGGGATGGACTATGAGGAGATATTTGCTCCAGTGGCGAAGATGACCACAGTGCGTACAGTTATTTCTATTGCCGCCTCCCAAGGCTGGCCACTTCACCAGATGGACGTCAAAAATGCTTTTCTTCATGGTGCTCTCAAAGAGGATATGTACATGACTCATCATCCGGGTTTGTTTTCTTATCCATTTGCCGCTGTGTGTAAGTTAAAGCGGTCTTTCTATGGCTTAAAACAGGCTCCCCGGGCATGGTTTGAAAAATTCAGGTCTACTCTGCTTCGATTCTCTTTTGTCCAAAGCCAATACGACTCCTCTTTGTTCCTTTGCAAGACTCCGACTGGTCTCGTTCTTTTACTTGTGTATGTGGATGATTTTGTCATTACTGGGACTGACTCCAGTTTGATTGCCCATCGCAAGCAGAATCTTCAGGCTTCTTTTCATATGAAAGACCTTGGTCTTCTTACGTAATTTTTGGGGTTGGAGGTGCACACTGATTCTTCAGGTATATTCTTGAATCAACACAAATATACCCAGGGCTTGATTAGCCTGGCTGGTCTTCAAGATTCTTCTTTGGTGGATACTCCTATGGAGGTTAATATGAAATATCGAAGTGAGGAGGGTAATCTTCTTTCTGATCCTCTTGTGTTTCGACAGTTGGTAGGCAGCTTGAACTATTTGACTATTACTAGGCCTGATATTTCCTTCGCTGTCCAGCAGGTTAGCCAGTTTATGCAAACTCCATGACATCTTCATTTAGTTGCTGTTCGCCGTATCATTCGATATCTTCGGGGGTCACCTGGTCGTGGGTTGTTCTTTCCAACCGGCTCTCCTCTTCGCCTTGTTGCTTATAGTGATGCGGATTGGGCCGGATGTCCTGATACTCGGCGGTCTGTCACGGGTTGGTGCATGTTTTTTGGTGATTCTTTGATTTCTTGGAAGAGTAAGAAACAAGCTCGCGTTTCTAAATCATCTATTGAATCTGAATACCGGGAAGTGTCTTCTGCTTGTTCTTAGATTGTCTGGCTTCGTGAGTTTTTGGCTGAGCTTGGTTTTTCTTAATCTGATTCTACTCCCCTTCATGCTGATAATACTCGTGCTATTCAAATAGCTGCTAATCCTGTTTACAATGAACGTACGAAGCATATTGAGGTAAACTGTCATTCTATTCGGGAAGCCTTGGACACTCGTGTTATCTCTCTTCCTCATGTTTCCACTAATCTCTAGATAGCTGATGTTTTCACGAAGGCAATGACACAACAACGTCAACAGTTCCTTGTGGGCAAATTGATGCTTTTTGATCGACCAACATCAATTTGCCCACAAGGGGGGATGTCAGTCAGATAAGGCATATATATCATATATATTTAGCCATAATTAGTTTTTCTAGTTATGACATGTTTTTGTATTATAGCTATAGTATCTTGTAATTAATAGGTGGATTTTAGTTATCTAATTTGTTCTCCTAGATTGTTGTAATCGTTGAGATACAACATGTAATTAGCTATACAATTCCTATATAATATGAGCAACCTTCACATTGAGAGGTATTCAGTTTAATTGACACTTTGGCTTCGGCTTTCAATCCGTTTTTCATGCCAGGACAAAATATATAGAGGTTGATTATCATTTTATTACAGAGAAGATTGTCAATGGTGACATTTCAATCAAATAAAATATATAGATGTTGATTATCATTTTATTAGAGAGAAGATTGTCAATGGTGACATTTCAATCAAATTTATTTCACCTGCAGATGATAAAGTTGTAGACATCTTTACCTAAAGTCTCACCACTACTTTCTTTATTGAGTTAAGAGACAAGCTCTTGCTATGCTCTCCTTCCATTAACTTGCGGTGGGTGTTAGTGTGGATGATTATACACCTCCCATAAATGCTAATAGATTCTTCACCATACATAGAATCATAATCCAGCTCATATTTGATCACATCTACAAGAAAACAACAATTAAGTCATAATCGGGACAACGAGAACCAACTACACAAGGCAGTTCTCATATGTAAAATATTTGTAGTAATTGTAATCTCATAATTCATGAGATCTCTATTCTCTTGTTTTTTTTAATCATCGTAATCCCATTACTCGGGGATTTTTATTCTCTTTGTACGTGCATGCATCTTTGTCCGATTGGACATGCCAATATACAGAAAAAATTCTTCATTTCATTACAAACTCTTCCGGGAAATTAGTTGAGAAATTGAATGACCATACCAATATATTGGAAAAATTGAAGGAGAATGATGTAAACAAGTTGAATTATAAATGTTCTTTATGGTTCGACTCTCATTCTAATTCGACGTTAGTTTCTTCTTTCATTGATGTCCATGATATTGCTATGATTTATACTTATGCTGATAGTAGTTTTACTAATTATATTAACACACAACTCAAACACAAAGCACTTCTAAAAATATAAAAATAATTTTTATTTACTGGTTTTTTTTTTTTTTTTTTTTTTTTTTTTTTGTTGTTGTTGTAATTCTGCAATTCTGTTGGTTGTTTTAAGTCTTTTTCGTTGGAAGTAATGGGAACAAATTGACTTGCAGCAGGCCTAGGCCCGCAGCAATGGTTATAACTTATTAAGTCCTTTTCACTGAAAATGATATAATTTTCTTTAACTGAATATGTTTTTCCTACGGCTTTTTGATTGATTATGATTATATATATATATATATATATATATATATATATATATAAAGGATTTGATATTAAATTTCCGATGTAAATTTTTTTATTTGTCGAAAATGTTTTTAGGAAAATCATTTTTTAGCTGAAAATATTTTTTAGCTTTTGGCATGTATGAAAAATTACTAACACTTTTTTTCAAGTCACCAGTGTTAAATTACCACTTATTTTAAAAGTTTAAGCTGATATGAAAAAGTAAATTTAATTAAGTAATCAATACTTTAACAAGCGAATAGGCTGTTGGCAAGGAGGAGGGACCGTTCTAAGCCATCTCTCTCAATTCCTAAGAAACAAAAAATTTAAGGTAAAATTTTTTTTTTCAGCTTACTAGCCCCTAGAAAAAAAAAATCTTTGGCCCCTTCTTAGAGCATCTCCAGCAAGAGTGGCTATTTTAGCCACTCAAAAATACACCTTTATCTATTTTACCTACTACTTTTTCAATTCAAACTCCAACAGATTATCTATTTCAATGTCTATTTTCTTTAAAATATTAATTTTTACCTTTTTTTATTATTATTATTTTTCCACTTCTCTCTCTCACTCTTGCTCACCACTTCTCTCTCTCCGCTTTCTCCTCTATCAGCAAAGAATCGAAGGCACCCAAAGACTGATTTTTCTCCATTGTTCCTCCAAAAATCAACCCCAATCACCGAAAATCATTCAAACAAAATACCCATTCATCTCTATAGGAAATTAAGCCCAAATCAACAAAAGACCCATTTATCTCAGCCCCACCCTCGTCACCGACAGCGGTACTGTGAACACAAAGAGGAGAGAAAATGGGTCAAGCCTTGTCGTTGATTACTTTGTTGAGGAAGAGGGAGAGAGCTGGGAGAGAGGGAGGAGACAGGCGAGAAGGGAAAGAGAGAGACGGGGAGAGAGAGTGAGATTTTATTTTCCCTCAATTTTTTATCCTCTAGTGTGTGAACAGTAAATAAGCTAATTAGCCTATTCACTGTTCATACTAGATGAAAAATCTACAAATTGATTATTCTGTTGGAGACCAAAAATGAACTATTTTGAACCATTTGGCTACTCTTTTGGAGATGCTCTTATAATAGCTTCTAGCCCCGTTCTTGACTGTTGGTTCTTGTGCACCAATAATAACAAATAACACGTGCATTAGAAATTTGACACCCATGAAAGGTCACCTCATGGTGGTATATGAGACCATTCATATTAGGAATAACGATTTCAAACAATTTGATGCCTAAATTCTTGCAGAAGAGTCTATATAGCACACATCTTTACAAATAAAGTTTAGACCGTCCAATTACTTATCGGAATAAATCAGACCTATATATAAAACGTCGGACATCTTAATCCGTGAGATGATCTGCTGATCCTTAGTTTCTTGCTTTCCATTTAGGCAGTGAGTACAAAAATTATTGATGAGCTGCTGACCCTTAGTTTCTTGCTTCAATGAAATATTAAACCTTGTAATATCACTCACAATGGTTTATTTATTTTTCAATTTAAAATGGTTAATACAAACTTACATTTTCTACTTTAATTAATCACTTTTCCAAACACCATCAACGGCAATTAGTTTCCTAAATTGCTAGTTTTAACAACAACTAATATGAGAGAGCATGTATGGGATCCGCTGCCCAAATAAATGTTGGGATGCCTAACCATCTCTCTAGCGGAATGAAATCCTCTCCAGTCCAATGCAATGAGAGTATCCAATTCACGGTTGAGATTTGTTTAAAGCAATCTAAGGTCCCAAAATGAACACGTCATTTACAAAAGAAGAGAAGCGTTAAGTCCCAATGTTAACTGTGCACGTGGTAAACTCAAAAACCAGAAACCAGAAAAAAACTAGAAAACCATCTTCCTCATCTTCGTTGTCATCATCGTCCTCAAGATCTTTGTCAACGCCGTCCAGCTCCTGTCAGCTGCATTAGCAAGAAGCTAGATCAAATGTTCAAGAATTTCTGGTGGGGTTTCCCTCCATCTAAAGCCAGAAATCTCTCTCTTAAATCATGGGACTCTCTCTGCATGCCGAGAGATGCTGGAGGATTGGGGATCAGGAAAATGAGAAGTTAATCTTGCTCTCATTGCTAAGCTAGATTGGAAGCTCCATAGCAACTCAGACTCCATGTGGGTGTAGCAGCTCAAGGTAAGTATTTTCCAACTGGTTCTTTTCTCTCCCCCCCTCCCCATTCTTCCCCCTCTTGGCTATGGCAAGGCATCCTCTCTTCTCAACCTATCATTTCCAAAGGAGCCTGCCATAGAGTTCACTCTCTGTCCAGTTTTTCTATTTGGCATTCCCCATAGATCCCAACTATCCCCTCCTTCTGCCCCTCGCCTATCTCTCCAGCTTCTTTCTCTTCCTCACCCCATCTTATCTCGGACCTTATCAATCCTAATGCTACCTGGAATACCCCCCGCCTTCTCTCTACTTTTGACTCACATAGTGTTAAGGAAATCCTTAAAATCTCTATCAATCCTTCCCCTTGTGCTGATTTTTTCTGGCCTCTCTCCCCATCTGGGAATTTCTCCACAAAGTCAGCTTACAAAATGATCAGCAGCCCTAGAGTTTCCTCTCAATCCTCCCCTCTTAGTGCTTTCTCCTGGAACCTGTTGTGGAACCTAAAGCTGAATGCCAGGCTCAAAACTTTCCTGTGGAAAATTGTCTGGGATATAATCCCTTCTAAAGCTAGACTTAAGTCCATTTTTCCAATCTCTCCTTCAGAGTCCCTTTGCCCACTGTGCAAGTCTGAAGAAGATTCCCTTCCCCATTTATTCTTCAGATGCTGCTTTGCTCGTATAGCCTGGAGAAATTCCTTCTGGCCAGTGGACTCCTTGGCATGGTCCTCAATGAGCCTCCCTAGTTGGATTAAGGGTATCTTCAATCCCCATATTACGTTTGGCATTCCTAAAGTTGAGGCTCATCTTTTTCAAATATATGCTGCTGTTTTTTGTGATCTGTTATGGTTTAGCAGGAACAAAGCTCTTCATGAAGGTGTCACTCCAGATATTGCCAAGCTAGCTTCTTCCATCAAAAAGACCACTTTATCTCATGCTGCAGCTTGGAATTCTGTTTCTCCTAGAGGAATAGAAGTCTGGTCCCCTACCCAGGAAGGTTATCATAAGATCAACTTTGATACAGCCATTGGAGAGAATTTCTCTGCTCAAACAGCCGTATGCAGAGACCATAAAGGAAAAATCATCAAAGCTATCTCCATGATCAGCCCTTCTTGCTCTCCTAACAGTGGGGAAGCTCAAGCAGCTCTGTTGGCAGCCTCTCTAGCAGTGTCTTTGAACCTCAGCAACTTCACCATCGAAGGAGACTCCCTCATTGTCATCACAGCTCTTCAACATCCATTGATCATACAAGATTGGCACAGAGAAAAGGCCATAAAAGATACCTTAGCTCTTCTTCTTCCTTCCCCTAATTGGGAAGCAAAGAAGATTAACAGAAGTGCAAACTTCTACGCCCATCATGTGGCTTATTGGGCCGCGGCTAGAGTTCACTCTGGCTGCATTCCCATTTTTCCTTTTTCTCCTCTCCCTCCCATTATCTGTAGTGGTGCTGCACCACCTTCTGTTTTCTTTCCCCCTTGAGGGTTGTATGCTCTCGTGTTTCTAATGCAAAGTTTGGTACAAAAAAAAAAAAAAGAAATGAAATCTGTTTTTAAAATATAAAATGTTTTAAAAATACACATGGATTTTTAAACAAAGTGTATTAATTATATTTCTCCATAATGTTATTGTGCTTTTTGAAATAAAATAAAATCTCAGAGGAAGGATTGATCCCTAAAATTTAAGGATTGATTATAGGATTGATCCCTAGATTGGGAGGATGTTTCCTAGATCGATCCCAGGGTTGTAGAAACCCTAAGGATCAATCAAATATTTTTAAGGATAGATCCTTATGCACTAGAAACTCGATTTTGACGTTTAAAAACCATAAAAATCGACCATTAACTCGTTTTTAGCCCTAAGCACCATAGGAGAAACCATTTGCCCGATTTCTCAGTCTCTAAGGGTGTTAGGATGAAGAAGAGAGGAGAGAAGAGCTCAAAAACTAGTGACTTTTGTCAGTCCCAAATGAAAAAAACTGTCTATTTCAACCATTTTTCTCAAGGTAAAACCTATAACACTCAAAGTTAATTAGTGTGGAGGCACTGTGAGTAGCACTGAGACTTAAGTATTTGAATTATTTAATTTTGGGTGTGTTACTTTAGAGCCCACACTCTTGGTCTCATAATCAGAATTGAGGAGAAGGTTTATAGGTCTGAAAACTCTAAGCTTGACATGTGGATTGAGTTTGGAGCAAGAGGAATCAAATCAACCCGATCACTAAGCCTAACCGATTTCAGGTAGTATGAGTCCTATGCCTGTGTAATTTCTTTTGTTTGTCTTGCATGATCTTTAACTATGCATTCATGATGTTTGATCTTTGGTTTTTTTTGTTGTATCTTTGAGATATATTCCCAACATTTTTACTTTTGATGTGTTATTCAAAGTGTTTGCACTTTATCGACAATGCTGTGATGATGTGTGCTTGTTTTATGCTTTCATAGTTGTTTTTATTTGTTTAAATAATTGCTGTAGAATTATTGGTTGTGAGTGTTGGGGTGTTCATTCCACGTCTCATTCTCCTCTAGTCTTATGATGTGATAGATAATGTGGGTGCTTTGGCTTTGACTTCCAATCCGTTTTTCATGCATGCAAGGACAAAATATATAGAGGTTGATTATCATTTTATTAGAGAGAAGGCTGTCAATTGTGATAGTAGGAGCTTGTCTCTTAACTCAATAAAGCGAGTAGTGGTGAGACTTTTGGTAAAGATGTATACCACTTGATCATTTGCGGTGGTAAACATTTTTACCAAAAGTCTCACCACTACTCGCTTTATTAAGTTAAGAGACAAGCTCCTACTATGTTCTCCCTCCATTAACTTGTGGTGGGTGTTAGTGTTGATGATTATACACCTCTCATAAATGCTATAGATTCTTCACCATACATAGAATCATAATCCAGCTCATATTTGATCACATCTACAAGAAAAAGAAATTCAGTCATAATCGGGACGACGGGAACCAACTACACAAGGCAATTCTCATACGTAAAATATTTGTAGTCACTGTAATCTCATAATTCATGAGATTTCTATTCTCTTGTATTTTTAATTATGATAATCCCATGACCAGGGATCTCTATTCTCTTTGTACATGCATATATCTTCGTTCGATCGGGCATGTTAATAACTTAATGCACAGAAAGAATTCTTCATTTCATTACAAACTCTTTCAGGAACATAGTTGAGAAATTGAATGACCATATTGATTCCATGTGTATAGAGATGAAATATTAACAAATAATTCAAACACAAAACACTTCTAAAAATATAAAATCAATTTTTATGTCACATTAAAACAATTCTAAAACGCATTAATTAGTAAAACAAATTAAACAATGCACCGTTGATGATGCTAACATGAATAGATGAGGAAGAGTTTGAACGTGAGAGAGATAGATTTTACGGAAAACGTACGACGAAACGCAATCTCAAAATCAATCTCTATACATATGTTGGTTGTTTTTGAGTCTTTTTCGTTGGAAGTAATGAGGAAAAATTGACTTGCCGCAGGCTCGCAACAAATGGTTATTAGTCCTTTTTTCTCTTCTTAATTTTTTGTGGTATCTTTGATCTCTACCCTACCACTTTTTGATTGATTATGATTGTAATGTATATGAGACCAGTAACTTCTATGTGGTATTGGTACAAACCAAGACTTTTGTGCCCACCAATGAGAGGTTGACATGTTAGCCTGAAACAAGAAAAATATATGTCCATAGATAGAGACAACGATTCTCAAAGCTACGGGGAGAGAGAGAGAGAGAGAGAGAGAGAGAGTATCAGACAACTCAAAGTTGGTTAGAGTTGGCTGCATGTGTAAAATAATTAGCTTAACTTCATTATTCAGTTTAGTTTCAGTTTGAACTTATTGTTCATTTTAATAAAACTTGATTATTACTTATCAAAAAAATAATTTATCGATGCATGATTTCATGCATTAAAATACAAGGAGAATTGTTACCAGAATTATGCTTACTCTACTTTAAAAACAAAGGAATTTTTTTATTTGTGTAATAATGGAGGCAACACATTAATATTGCAAAAACCCATGACATTTTGGTAACTCACGATGAGTATTTCAAATGGCTACCAAAGGCTCATTGTATAGTAAGTTCTGTGATAATTTACTTATTAAGTTGTGGACTTATGGAGTTGTTACTTTTTAAAATTTGAAACATCTTAGCATTTTGAAGATTAGCAAGTTGTTAGTCTGTGGCGTGAGTGTTTCGATGGGATGAAGATGCCAAACACATTGTCAAGTTCGGATGGATAGATAGAAGTCATTTTTCTGTAGTAATAATTATTTGGAAGCTTTGAGTCAATATCAATGATAATTAATGGTATTTAAAGATATTTTAGTTTATTCCATATCATTCTTTTCCCTTTTTCGCTTAAGTATACTCTGATAATTAGTGTTTGTGTAATGAATTCAACTAATTACAAGTTAATTAGTTTGCAGGCAGTACAAGTAACACTCAAAGTTAAGTATTTTAATTATTTAATTTTGGGGTGTTAATTTTGGGCGTCTCATAATCAGAATTGAGGAGAAGGTTTAGAGGTCTCAAAATTCTAAGCTACTCATGTGAATTGAGTTTGGAGCAAGAGGAATCAAATTAGCCCCATCACTAAGCCTAACCGATTTCAGGTATGACTCCTATGCCTGTGCAATTGTTTTTTTGTCTTGCATGGTCTTTTGCTATGCATTCATGATGTTTGCTCTTTGGTTTTTTCACTGTATCTTTGAGATATATTCCCAGTAGTTTTATCTTTGATGTGTTATTTAAAGGGTTTCTACTTCATCATAAAAAATTTGGTGTGTTGATGTGTGGTTGTTTTATGCTTTCATAGTTGTTTTTATTTGCTTAGTAATTGATGCTGTTGACGTAGGTGACATTTCACCTCATCAAGTTTTGTGTGGGCCCAACTGTCTTTATTATTCTATTAGGTTTTGGTCTCCTTGTCCAACTTGAATAAGGAGAAAGCACCGACTACTCACAATATAAAAGTGAGACTTTTGCTATTTGCTAGGGTGTGCGAAATATTGAGAAAGAATATAGGCAGAGCCGCACACCTTCTAAAGTTGTGGTCTCGTGCGCCGCACCTCTTTTATTTCTTCTTGGTTTCATAGAATTGAAATAAGAGAGAAAGTGAAGATAAAGAGCATCATATTATTTTCTTCTTGGTTTTGGAGGAGCCAAAACAAGAGAGAAAAAGAGAGAGTGCTGCAGAGTGAGAGAAAAATATAGAAGAGACCAACTGCCATCGTATCCTAGCAAAAGAAGAAGAGTTAGTATTCTTGTCTTTTGTTTTCTCATTTTTTGAGAATAATCTCTATTGTGTGATAGTGAGATTTGGGTGTATTGGGGTTTTGGATCTGAGTGATTTTTTTTCTCTACTATATTTTTGTACTCCATCTTTTATAGTGAATTTCTTCGTGATTGCCTCCGCTAGTGGACATACCTCACATTGAGGGAACCACTTAAATCTTGGTGTTTTCTTGTGTGTGATTGTTCTTACTTTATTTAGCTGTAATTGTGATCGTGTGTTTGTGCACAAGAAGTGGTATCAGAGCTTTGGTTCGAAAAATCAAATTGACGGCAAATATGGCGAGTACTAAGTTTGAAGTGGAGAAGCTTAATGAGAAGAATAATTTCTCTCTTTGGCAGAGAAGGATGAAGGATTTGATGATTCAGCAAGGAGTTCACAAGGCATTATTGGGAAAGGTGAAGAAACCCGAAAAGATGGAGAATGATGTTTGGGAAGAGATGGATGCGAAGGCTGCCAGTGCGATCCGTCTTAATTTGTCAGATGAAGTCATTCACAATGTGATTGATGAAGAAAATGCAAAATCAATTTGGCGGAAATTGAAGAGTTTGTATATGGCGAAGAATTTGACAAATAAGCTGTACGTGAAGAAGCATCTATATGGTTTACAGATGGAGGAAAATACAGATCTGCTGGAGCATCTCAACAAGTTCAACATGTTGAATACACAATTGTTGAATTTTGCAGTGAAGATTGGAGAAGAAGATAAAGCGATACTTCTGTTAGCATCCCTTCCCCCTTCTTATGATCACCTGGTTACAACATTGTTATATGGGAAAGAGACTCTGGCGTTTGAAGAGGTAACATGATCTCTCTTGTCACATGAGACGCGAAGAAAACCTGTCAATGATCAGGCTGATGGGCTTGTGGCACGGTTTGAGCCAAAGCGTGGAAGAGATAAGTTTAAGGGGAAGAATGGCAGAGGTAAGCAGTATCAGTCTATGTCACGATCGGCACAAAGTGGAGGATCTCGATCAGATGCAAAAGATGTGGAGTGCTATTATTGTCATAAGAAAGGGCACTACAGAAAATTTTGCAGGCTGATGAAACAAGATCTTGAAGATAAGAAGAGACAAGGTTCTGGAGATTCAGTCAGTGTGGTCGATGGTGAGTCTGATGACAGCGAAGTTAGCGCAGATGTTCTTTTAGTTTCCTCAGGTAAAAATTCTCTCATAGACTCTTGGGTTTTGGATTCTACTTGTTCATATCATATGTGTCCGAATAAGTAGTGGTTCGACACATTTAAATCCTGTAATGCGGGTACAGTGCTAATGGGAAATGATGCTAGGTGTAAGGCCATTGGACTAGGTACCATAAAAGTCAGAATGTTTGATGGGATTGTTAGGATACTCACTAATGTTAGATATGTTCCCGACCTTAAGAAAGATTTGATCTCATTAGGCACATTAGATTCTTTGGGCTTTGGTTATTCAGCCAAAGATCGAGTTATGAAAATAACTAAAGGTGCTATGGTGATAATGAAAGGCAAGAAAATTGGCAATTTGTATAAGTTACTCAGGGACACAGTTACAGGTGGAGCTGCAGTGTCCACCTCGGCAGAACCAAATGATGATAACACAGTTTTGTGGCATATGCGGCTTGGTCATTTAGGCGAGCGTAGTATGTTTGAGCTTCACAAGAGGAATTTGTTAAAAGGTGTGAAGTCATGTAAATTGGGTTTCTGCAAGTATTGTCTATATGGGAAGCAACGAAGAGTCAGCTTTAAATGGCTTCTCATACAAGCAAAGGTGTTCTCGACTATGTTCACTCAGATGTTTGGGGACCAGTGGCGGTGCCATCAAACGGAGGTACACATTATTTTGTCAGTTTTATTGATGATTTCTCAAGAAAGGTCTGGGTATATCTTATGAAGCACAAGTCAGAGGTGTTCACTATCTTCAAGCAGTGGAAGGCGCAGGTGGAAAATCAGACTGGAAGAAGAGTAAAGTATCTGAGATCTGACAATGGGTTAGAATACAAAGACACTGCATTCTTGGAATTCTGCAAAACAGAAGGCATTACTCGTCACTTCACAGTGAGAGGGACTCCACAGCAAAACGGAGTTGCCGAAAGGATGAACAGAACATTGTTGGAAAGGCGAGATGTATGCGGTTAAGTGCATGATTGCCAAAGAGTTTTTGGGCTGAGGCAGTTAATTATGAATGCTTCGTCACCAACCGATCTCCAGCCGCTGGGATTGACTTCAAGATTCCAGAGGAAGTATGGTCAGGTAAACCGGTTGATTAATCTATGTTGAGAATATTTGGTTGTCCGACATGCGTTCATGTGCAGAGTGGAGAACGATTGAAATTAGATTCAAAGTCAAGAAAATGTATTTGTCTTGGTTTGGAATCTGGTGTTAAAGGCTATAGGCTCTGGGATCCAGTCTCAAAGAAGAAGATTGTTAGCAGAGACATGGTATTTGATGAGGCCTATATGTTAAGAAAGAGTGAGAGTGAAGCATCGACTGAGAGTCAGAAAGGGAAACAGGTCATGGAGGTGGAGCTTGATAAACAGTGTTCACTCAAGGACATATGTGATGACGAAGAATCGTCAAGAGATTCAGAGCACCGAGAAGAGCCTTATTCTTTAGCAAGAGGTAGAGAGAAACGTGATCGAAAAGCACCGGAGAGGTATGGATTTGAGGACATGGTTTCCTTTGCTCTGACAGCTGGTAGTGGAGTCTCATCGTCTGTTCAGAATGGCATGCTGACAGAGGTGGAGTTACTACAGAAAGGTAAAGCTTGGGAATCGACAGAATTGCTCAAGGCAAAGAAGGCTAAAGGGTGCAGATGGGTCTACAGAAAGAAAAAGCCAACAGAGAAAGTTGTGTGGCCAAGAGGACTGGCAGAGAAGCATGGTAGTCTATCTAAACCAGGTCCTATGCTCAAGTTCAAGAGGTGCTTGGACTTGAGTGTCACTTGTGGAATGTGATAGCCCTTAGGGGCTTGGGCGGAGGCATCAGAAGGAGATTCGTATTGTTGTGACATGATGGGTTTCGAGTCAAGGTGGAGATTGTTGACGCAGGTGACTTTTCACCTCATCAAGTTTTGTGTGGGCCCAGCTGTCTTTATTATTCTATTAGGTTTTGGTCTCCTTGTCCAACTTGAATAAGGAGAAAGCACCGACTACTCACAATATAAAAGTGAGACTTTTGCTATTTGCTAGGGTGTGCGAAATATTGAGAAAGAATATAGGCAGAGCCGCACACCTTCTAAAGTTGTGGTCTCGTGCGCCGCACCTCTTTTTTTTCTTCTTGGTTTCATAGAATTGAAATAAGAGAGAAAGTGAAGATAAAGAGCATCATACTGTTTTCTTCTTGGTTTTGGAGGAGCCAAAACAAACGAGAAAAAGAGAGAGTGCTGCAGAGTGAGAAAAATATAGAAGAGACCAACTGCCATCGTATCCTAGCAAAAGAAGAAGAGTTAGTATTTCTATCTTTTGTTTTTTTTTTTCTCATTTTTTGAGAATAATTTCTATTGTGTGATAGTGAGATTTGGGTGTATTGGGGTTTTGTGTCTGAGTGATTTTTTTTTTTTCTACTATATTTTTGTACTCCATCTTTTATAGTGAATTTCTTTGTGATCGCCTCTGCCAGTGGACGTACCTCACATTGAGGGAACCACTTAAATCTTGGTGTTTTCTTGTGTGTGATTGTTCTCACTTTATTTAGCCGTAATTGTGATCGTGTGTTTGTGCACAACAGATGCATAATTATTGGTTGTGAGCGTTGGGGTGTTAATTCCACGTCTCATTCTCCTCCAGTCTTATGATGTGATATATAATGCGGGTGCTTTGGTTTCAATCCGTTTTTCATGTCAGGACAAAATATATTGAGGTTGATTATCATTTTATTAGAGAGAAGACTGTCAATGGTGACATTTCAATCAAATTTATTTCACCTGCAGATGATCAAGTTGTAGACATCTTTACCAAAAATCTCACCACTACTCGCTTTATTGAGTTAAGAGACAAGCTCTTGCTATGTTCTCCTTCCATTAACTTGCGGTGGGTGTTAGTCTAGATGATTATACACCTCCCATAAATGCTAATAGATTCTTCCCCATACATAGAATCATAATCCAGCTCATATTTGATCACATCTACAAGAAAACAACAATTACGTCATACTCGGGACAACGAGAACCAACTACACAAGGCAATTCTCATATGTAAAATATTTGTAGTAATTGTAATCTCATAATTCATGAGATCTCTATTCTCTTGTTTTTTTAATCATGGTAATCCCATTACTCGGGGATTTTTATTCTCTTGTTTTTTTAATCATGGTAATCCCATTACTCGGGGATTTTTATTCTCTTTGTACGAAGGGACGGAGTCGGGAAGTTTTATGGGAGGGGATCAAAGAATTTTTTTTTTTTTTTTGCAGCGTGTAATGAACTAGTACTTTTTTCTATTTTTTTTTTCTTCTTTTTCTAATCACTGGTACTTAAATACAATGAGGAATTGAACTTAGAATTGTATCATACTTTCCAATTAAATGTTTAAATTCTAACAAACAATATTCTCAATATTTAATAACCATAATATCTAAATTACAAGACTACTTAGATTAAGAATTGAGCTTAGAGTACTAACCTCAAAAAGTGTGACCTATGTTGAGTTATTTTGCATCTCGTTGATTAACATGATATTCTCATAAATGACACATAATCCAGGATCAAACTCCAATAAACTTTGTACATTTTTTCTTTTGAAATAGTCAAGTATTGTATTTGACTTTCTCATCATTTACAAATAAATTTACATGATCTGAGTCTTTAGAAAATAAAGAAAAAATATGTGTAAGTTAACAATGAACAAACTTACATGAATAACATAATCATCACATAGACTCTAAGTTAAACATTACACTTTAACCCTATAATTATTATTCTCTTCCTATTCCATTGATCTAGCAACTTACCCCAAATTTATAATACTCATATTCACATACAATAGTCAATATGATTATAATATGATATATTAGAAACTAAACCCCATGGGCATCAATTTCCATTGAACTCATGAAAGTCTAGGGTTAATTAACGATTTAAATGTAATTGACACATCCAATTAGCAATCATAGTGTTCACATACCAAAAGCCCTAATTTAATTCATACTATACAAATTAGGGTTTATGTCCATACTATAAACAATAGTAAAATTAAAGCTTTAAACCCATTAATCTGATCTTAAATCATGCATAGAAATCCACTACACACAAAAGACCCAAGTTAATTTTAGGAATTTAGCTTCTTACTAAAATTCCCCCAAATTCAAAAATTCTCTAAATCATTATGATTTCAAATTTGAAATTCAATGGGTGGAACAAAAACTCAAAGAGAAACTAAAGATTTTTCAATGGCATTAGTTGTAAAAACCCATCAAAAAATTTTATACGGCCATACCAAATCAAGAACCATAAATCCTCACAAAGAAAAGATCCAAGATTTACATACATACATAAAGAAAATAACAACAACAAAAAACACACAAAACCAAGTAGCAACAAGAATTTCCAAGTTTCCAAGCCAACAGCCAATCTATGAAGAAAAAAAAAAAAAAAAAAATCAACTTTTCAGATTCTTAACAAAATTTTCAAGCCAAACAATAGAAAAATTAACTAAAAGAAAACCCTAGGATTAACCTAAGAAGTAAGAAGAAAACCCTAGGATCAACTGGTGGAGGAGAGTTGGGGGGATCGGGACCTATCAATTTATTTTGAGGGGGGGACTAGTATACTTTTATTTTATTTTAATCATTATGATTTCAAATTTGAAATTCAATGGGTGGAACAAAAACTCAAAGAGAAACTAGAGATTTCTCAATGGCATTAGTTGTAAAAACCCATCAAAAAATTTTATACGGCCATACCAAATCAAGAACCATAAATCCTCACAAAGAAAAGATCCAAGATTTACATACATACATAAAGAAAATAACAACAACAAAAAACACACAAATTTCCAAGTAGCAACAGGAATTTCCAAGTTTCCAAGCCAACAGCCAATCTATGAAGAAAAAAAAAAAAAAAAAAATCAACTTTTTAGATTCTTAACAAAATTTTCAAGCCAAACAATAGAAAAATTAACCAAAAGAAAACCCTAGGATTAACCTAAGAGGTAAGAAGAAAACCCTAGGATCAACTGGTGGAGGAGAGTTGGGGGGATCGGGACCTATCAATTTATTTTGAGGGGGGGACTAGTATAATTTTATTTTATTTTAATCATTATGATTTCAAATTTGAAATTCAATGGGTGGAACAAAAACTCAAAGAGAAACTAGAGATTTCTCAATGGCATTAGTTGTAAAAACCCATCAAAAAATTTTATACGGCCATACCAAATCAAGAACCATAAATCCTCACAAAGAAAAGATCCAAGATTTACATACATACATAAAGAAAATAACAACAACAAAAAACACACAAATTTCCAAGTAGCAACAAGAATTTCCAAGTTTCCAAGCCAACAGCCAATCTATGAAGAAAAAAAAAAAAAAAAAAAATCAACTTTTCAGATTCTTAACAAAATTTTCAAGCCAAACAATAGAAAAATTAACCAAAAGAAAACCCTAGGATTAACCTAAGAAGTAAGAAGAAAACCCTAGGATCAACTGGTGGAGGAGAGTTGGGGGGATCGGGACTTATCAATTTATTTTGAGGGGGGGACTAGTATAATTTTATTTTATTTTATTTTATTCACCCCTTAAAATATCTTTTTTGAGGAAGGGAGGGGGGGGGGGGACCATGGCCCCAGCCAGTCCCCCCTCCCTCCGTCTCTGTGTGTAAGCAACGTCATTGCAAACGCGTATTAGTTATAAAGACTTTTTGGAAGCTAGCTATAGCAATTTGAATAATCGGTAATATCTTTTTTGAGGAAGTAGGGGAGGACTATGGCCCAGCCGGTCCTCCCCTCCCTCCGTGCATACATCTTTGTCTGATTGGGCATGTCAATATACAGAAAGATTTCTTCGTTTCATTACAAACTCTTCCGGGGGTTGAGAAATTGAATGACCATACCAATATATTGGAAAAATTGAAGGAGAATGATGTGAACAAGTTGAATTATAAACGTTCTTTATGGTTCGACTCTCATTCTAATTCTACGTTAGTTTCTTCTTTCATTAATGTTCATGATATTGCTATGATTTATACTTATGCCGATAGTAGTTTTACTAATTATATTAACACACAACTCAAACACAAAACACTTCTAAAAATATAAAAATAATTTTTATTTGCTAGGTTTTTTTTTTTGTTTTGTTTTTGTTTTTGTAATTCTGTAATTCTGTTGGTTGTTTTAAGTCTTTTTTGTTGGAAGTAATGAGAACAAATTGACTTGCAGCAGGCCTAGGCCCGCAGCAATGGTTATGACTTTTTATTTTTATTTTTATTTTTTTTAATCAAAGCGGGAGATGGGGAGAGCAATGGTTATAACTTATTAAGTCCTTTTCACTGAAAATGAGATAATTTTCTTTAACTGAATATGTTTTTCCTACGACTTTTTGATATATATATATATATATATATGACATTAAAGTTTCAATGTAATTTTTTTTTTGTCGGAAAATGTTTTTAGGAAAATCATTTTTTAGCTGAAAAATTTGGCTTCTATGAAAAATTGCAAACATTTTTTTTTTCAAGTCGCCAATGTGAAATTACCACTTATTTTAAAAGTTTAAGCTGATATAAAAGAGTAAATTTAATCTGTAATTAATACTTTAACAAGCAAATAGGCTGTTGGCAAGGAGGAGGGACTGGTATAAGCCATGCCCCCCAATTCTTAAGAAACAAAAAATTTAAGGTAAAAATTTTTTTCAGCCTAGGAAAAAAATTCTTTGGCCCCTTCTTATAATAGCTTCTAGCCCCGTTCTTTACTGTTGGTTCTTGTGCACCAATAATAACAAATGAAATGCACCAAAAATTATTGATGAGCTGTTGACCCTTAGTTTCTGGTACTTCATTAATCTCTTGGAAGTCCAAGAAACAAGAAACCATTTAGGCAGAATACCGTGCAATGGCATTCACTTGTGAATTAATGTGGCTTTATTTTATTTTATTTTTTTTCTACTTCATGATTTTAATATACCTCATCCAAAGGCTGTCTTGTTGTTATGTGATAGTAAGTCTGCTATCCACATTGCAGCCAATCCAGTTTATCATGAAAGAACTAAGCATATTGGAATGATTGCCACTTGATTAGAGAAAAGATTCAACTTGGATTGCCCAGAACTTTACATGTTTCCTCTCAAAATCATTTAGCTAATATCTTCAGAAAGGAACTTGGATTTAAGGATTTCTCTTGGTTGTTGTCCAAGATGTCTGTTAAAGATATACACCATCCATCTTGAGGGGGAGTATCAGACAACTCAAAGTTAATTAGAGTTGGTTGCACATGTAAAATAATTAGCTTAACTTCATTATTCAGTTTAGTTTCAGTTTGAACTTATTGTTCATTTTGTTTTAGTCTAACTTGAAGTTAGTTAGTTAGTTTAGTTCCGTTATCAATTTAATCAAGTATATAAGTTGAACTCTTTCATTGTAATTCATTAAGATTGAATATACAGAGAATACATAATCTCAATTCTCTCTCTCAACTTCTTCAACTTCTTCTTCTTCTCTTTACTCTGTTTTACACAACTAGTTCAACAGAGCAAGCTTTGCTTCAGAGAGAGATCCAACCTGGGTGGCGGCGGCGTGCGGTGGCTGTGCTGGGATTGTTTCTTTTTTCTTTTTTAAAAAAGTGAAAGAAAGGTTAGATATTGTGTGTTGTTAACATAAGTTTTTTTTTTTTTTTTTTTTTGTTC
The DNA here is from genome assembly GCF_901000735.1 of Corylus avellana. Classification (NCBI taxonomy): domain Eukaryota; kingdom Viridiplantae; phylum Streptophyta; class Magnoliopsida; order Fagales; family Betulaceae; genus Corylus; species Corylus avellana. The sequence goes on along the minus strand of NC_081545.1, from coordinate 10,475,147 downwards.
CGGGCTGTGTCGACCTCTCAATGGTGGGCACAAAAGTCTTGATTTGTGCCAAGACCACATTGAAGTAAGTATTTGATATTAAGGTTCCGTTTGTTTGGATGTAATTTTTTTTTTTTTTTGGAAAATGTTTTTAGGAAGATTATTTTTTTGAAAAATGTTTTTTCCTGAAAACATATTAATTCAGCTTTTGGCGTGTATGAAAAATTACAAAACATTTTTTCAAAAGTTTAAGCTGATATGAAGAAAAAAAAATAATGAAAATTTACTTTACCCCTGAAGTTTTAGAAGTTTTTTAATTCGAACACCAATGTTTAAAAATTGGCAATGTACCCCCTAATGTTTCAAAAATTTTCAATTCAGACCCTTCGTTACTAATTTCCGTCTAATTAGACAGAAATCATCCCACGTGTATCTCACCTGGGATTTTGATGCTCTCTATTCCAATTTTGCCCTCATTAAAACTTATGAAATTACGTAATTACTCTCAATTTTATAAGTTTTAATAAGGGTAATTACGTAATTTCATAGGTTTTAATGATGACAAAATTGGAATAGAGGGCATTAAAATCCTATGTGAGATGCACGTGAGATAATTTTCGTCAAATTAGACAAAAATTAGTAGCAGAGGGTTTGAATTGAAAATTTTTGAAACATTAGAAAGTACATTGCTAATTTTTAAACATTGGAGTTCGAATTGAAAAACTTCTAAAATTTCAAGAGTAAAGTGAATTTAACCAAAATAAAAAAAATAAAAAACTCTTCACATCACAGCGGCCGCCGGCACCCACCGCCCACAACCAAAGCCGAGGCACGAGTTGTCATACCAAAAAAAACGCATTTTATATTAAAACTGTAATTGTTTTGGAAAATAAATTAATTGTTTGACAATAATAAGCGGGGCACGATTTGTCGAAAGCAGTGATTGATGGTTATGTGAAGAAGTGGAGAATTTGATTACGCCAAAGATTGTTTGATCATGAAATGTGTGTCAAAGATTTAATCGTACGTAGCAGGGAATTGTGTTTGTGGTTGCAGTTTTTCATGGAAATTAATTGTTTGATGGTGGATATGGATTTGTTCACGTGGGTGTGTACTATATATATATATATATATATATATATATGTTATGGTCTGCTCTTTTCAGAGCTTTTAAATCGTCACGTGAAAGTTGCGGTTTTTTCGGGGTGCCTGTCATCCGTGTAAATGTGAGATTCCTTGCCGTGTGATGTGTTTGTTTAGTTGCCCAAAAAATGTTGGGCGGATTTCTTAAAGTTAGGCTAATTTTATGGTTGGGACCAATTTTGTTTGGTTGCCCAGAAAATATTTGGCGGATTTCTTAATGTTAGGCTTAAATTACAAAAAAAAAGAAAAGAAAAAAAAGTCGAGCTCGAGCTCGAGCACGAACAGGGCAGCAAAGTCAGGTTCGACTCGAGCTCGAGCTTGAGCCTGGCCCAAAAATAAATGAGCCGAGCTTGGACAGCCAAAGCTCGTCCAAGCTCGGCTCGTTTACACTCCTAATTACATTCAATCTGCATTTAATGTGGTGGGTGGAAATTCTTTGCTTTAAATAGGTAAGGGTCTCTTCACTTGGACTCCCACAACTTTGAAGTTTACCTAGTTTTGTAATTGAAGCTTTGAAAACACAAACCAATATGGAGAACTTCAGAGAGGGATTGGAGCCAGTGAGTCCCTATGGACACTACTTCAACAGCTCTGAACTATGTGTATCTATTATTGGTGTTTTTGAATCTGAGATTCCCATCAACCTCGTCCACGCCATGTCATGGCTCCAGAATGTTTTCCTCCCCATCAATCCACGTTTCTCCTCAATCATGGTGCCCTCACTCTCTCTTATTACTATATTGGTCTCAATTATTATTTTTTAGTGTATAAAATTTCTTACAAATTGAGTTGCTGGAATTTTTCAAGCCTAGTCTTTAAAAGCGTTATGTGTCCCTTTATCATGTAAGAAATACATGCTATTAAAAAAAGGACAAAAATTAGCTACAAAAAGATGTTATTCTCACATGGTAAGAGACTTATATATATATATATATATATATATATATATATGAGACTTTTAGAGATGGACATAAATTTCTTATATTTGACACGTCAGAAATTTTCCGTTTCTGACACCCAGAATTTTAATGCCTGACACACGTCAAAAATGTTTTGTCAAGAAAATTTTTTGACGTGTCAGACCACCTAACATGTCAGAAAACGCATGTCAGCAAAAAATTCTTTTTTTGTAGTGAACCCAACCTCTAAAAAGTGACATATGTTTTTTAAGTATGTGAGAAGTACATGCTTTTTTATTAATACTATTAGAAAAGCATGTGAAAACAAACCACATACTTTCTTCTGAAAAAAGAAAAACGTGCGAACACACCAGAATTTTTAGAGGTTGGGTCTCTATACTTTTAGATATTATGTCCTGTATTTTTTTTTTTTTTTTTTTAAAAAGATATTTCACTTAAGAGAACTTTCCTAAGTAATGAGAATTATGTATACAGGTTACAAACAAAGAGGGTGAGAAAAAATGGAAAATGGTTGAAGTGAAGCTTGAAGACCACGTTCATATCCCTATTATCCCAACTGGCTTGTCACCCACGTTATACGATGAACATCTTGACGACTGCATATCAAATATAGGAATGGAGAGGTTCCCACAAAATAAACCGATGTGGGAAGTTCATATATTTAACCATCCAACAAGCAATGCTGCTGCCACTCTCATAATCAAGGTCCACCATGCGCTTGGCGATGGCTACTCCATCATGAGTGCACTTCTTTCTTGTGTGCAAAGGGCTGACAATCCTTCACTTCCCCTCACATTGCCTTCACGCCGGAGCACAGAAGCACAAAGTGGCAACAAAAGTGCTTGGGCGAGAGTGCCTCAACTCTTTTCCTTGGTCTTCAACACTGCATCAGATTTTGGATGGAGCTTTTTGAAGAGCACTTTAGTTGAAGATGATCTAACGCCGATAAGGTCTGGGGATCAAGGAGCCGGGTTTTTGCCACTCACGTTATCAAGCATGACATTCTCTCTTGATCGTATCAAACACATTAAGACCAAGCTTGGAGTGGTGAGAATATCAAACTATATTTGTTAATTTATGATTTGAATTTCAGGATTTTCATATTTACTTTTATCAGAAATAGTTTACAAATATTGTTTCTGTCATACACTCCCGCTTCAATTAAATATTTCACGTATTAGGCGATCGAATTTAAACTCACACATAACAAGAGTGTTAGAATATTAATTTAAATAATAACGTCAACTCTTTTATATCAGCTTAAGCTTTTAAGTGTTAGGATATTGCTAATTAATGATTTGACTTTCATAATTTTCATAATTAGTTTTATCGGATATAGTTTCCAAACATTGTTTTCGTCATACGCTCCCGTTTCACTTAAATTTTTTACGTGTTAGGCAATCAAGTTTAAGCTCACACATGAAGAGTGTTAGAATATTACTTTAAATAGTAAAGTCAACATTTTTTTATCAGCTTAAGCTTTTTAGATAAGTAATGATTTAGGATTAGTAAGCAAAAGAAAGCAAATCTCATGATTAATTATGTACTTTTAGTAACTTCTAACTTATACATTTCTTGAAGGCTATGATAATTAGAACCATTTGCTTATCTTATTAGAGCATTCACAATGGAGTTGCCAAATTTTTATGCAAAATGGCTCCTCAAAAGTCACTTTATCTAGTTTAGTTAATAAATTTTTAAAGGTCTCTTATATCTGATTAACTAAATTTTTATCTGTATCATTTAAATATATATATTTTTTTATTCTTTATTGATTATAACTTTATTTCTTTTCTAAAATTCGTATTTCACTCTTTATTTTTTCAATTGTAATTCGTTAAGCACAATAATTTTTCAAATAATCATTTTTGTAACTATAATACTTTTGAAATCGTTGTATTTTATAATAATTATATTTTTCAACGGTTATATTTTTCAAATGTCGTATTTGCCAAAGTTAAGTATGAAAACCATATTCTCATAGTAATGTCAATCATATTTATGAAATATATTTTTATTAAAAATTGTGAAAGAATATTTTCATAATTATTCCTTGAAAAGTGAGAAAAGTTATGGGAAAAAGAGAAAACAGGTAAGCGAAACAATAAAAAATAAAATGGCCCCCTTGAAAAGTGCTGTTATATGTAGCGTTTTTTTTTTTCTTTTTTCTTTTTGGGACTAATCCAATGTGGGGATTTTTTACAAATCTGATAAGCCATTTTAAATATTGGCCCTCCATTGTTAATGCTCTTAGTTGTTTTTACCTAAGATTTCATGTGAAGTCATATTTTTTTTGTTGGATTTGTCTAATTTAAACTTGTCCAATTTTATTTTATTTTATTTTTTTTAACAAAAGAAATTAAAATTGGTGCGCTAAAACCTTCTTAGCTAGAGACTGCATTTTTAGGCTTTTTAAGCTCCACTTCAGACTTGGTTTGAAGTTTCCAACATTACAATTTGTTTGACCTTTTTGACCTTTCGCATGAAATATCAAACATATCCTAAGTTCCTGGTCTCCAAGTTCACTTACAATTATTGGTCTCCAAGTTATTTGCAACATATTTTAAATGTTTAAAAGACACTGGTCATCATGTTTGACCATCCACGACAAATAACTACTGATGGGCATTGATTCTCTATTAAATGTTTCGGTCCCATTAGCCCTACTCGAAATAAATGTTTCTGGGCAGGTTTAGTTACATTAATTAATTCAATCAAAATTAGGAAACCATATTAAAGTCACAAAAAGAAAATCATGGGGTTGGGCAAGTTGGAAAAGGTCATAGTTTCAAGATTAAAATTTATAATTTGTGCATCTAACAGTTGCATGCTGGCTAATGTGCAATAGACATAACAATAGTTCATAATTAACTTTTATTAATAGATTGTTTCATTTGAATTTTATTTTCCAAAGTGCAGACGGTGAATGATATAATTGTTGGGATAATCTTCTATGGCACCCGGTTATGCATGCAAGAGATAAGCCATAAATCAAGCAATTCAGATTCTACAGCATTGGTGTTGCTCAACACTAGGAAAGTTAGGAACTATAAATCAATCAAGGAGATGGTGGGAGACTCAGAGGCACCATGGGGGAACCGAATTGCCTTCTTGCATGTACCAATACCAAAGTTTAATGATCCTAAATCCTCAAACCCACTTGAGTATGTGTTGGAAGCACAAAAGATAATCAAGAAGAGGAGAACCTCATTAGGTGTTTATTTCACTGATAGGCTTTTGGACATTGTGAAGAAACTTAAAGGCCCAGAGGTACATGTGTGATCTTATTCATCTTCAACAATATTTCTGTGTTTATAAAATTATGCAACTTTTAACACCCATTTATCACACACAATATGTTTTTGTTTATATGCACATAGTAGGCTGTATCGGAGCTTATTGTTGCACAACCCTTCCCCCATTCCTTGTTTGTAATCTCAGAAAAAAAAAAAAAAAAAAAATTTCAAAAATTGTAGACCAAATAGCTGGGTTTATTAATTTTAGGCAAGTTGTGATATGTTAAAGCAATGTGAAATTTCGAAAACAGGTTCTTCAAAAAAATTGCTAAGCAACATTATAGTACATAATCAAAATTTTGTCTCCTAAATAAATAGAAAAGGTGAAAATTGGAATGATTTTTATATTTGAATTGCCATATCATAAATTTCTCATAATTTGGGAATGTTGGGTACTGCAGGCAGCTGCTAGATATGTCCATGGGACATTGAGGAAATCCAGTATGACGATCTCAAACATGATTGGGCCAATGGAACAAGTGACTATGGCTAATCATCCGCTTAAAGGCTTTTATTTTATGACACCTGGTTTAGCTCAAGTAATATATAATACTCATAAACCGCAGTTAGTCCTTTTATTTTGTGATAATTTGTTACTTCTGATATGAAAAAAAATCAACATTAATTAATGTGTGACCACCTTCTCATAGATAGGGATGAATAATTTGTGGCAAATTTTTATCTAAAAGTCACTTAGTTGAATTATTATCCAATAAAGAGGGTATTTGATTTAATTTGTACTTTTCTCTTTAGTCATTAATATGGCTTTAGTTTAGCATATCTCCTATAATTTTTAAACGGTTTAGTTTGAATTTTAAGTTTTTCATGTAAAAGAGAGAAAATAATATTAAATCTG
>NC_081545.1:10411470-10468853 GCF_901000735.1 Corylus avellana | reverse complement strand
ACTCTTCACATCACAGCGGCCGCCGGCACCCACCGCCCACAACCAAAGCCGAGGCACGAGTTGTCATACCAAAAAAAACGCATTTTATATTAAAACTGTAATTGTTTTGGAAAATAAATTAATTGTTTGACAATAATAAGCGGGGCACGATTTGTCGAAAGCAGTGATTGATGGTTATGTGAAGAAGTGGAGAATTTGATTACGCCAAAGATTGTTTGATCATGAAATGTGTGTCAAAGATTTAATCGTACGTAGCAGGGAATTGTGTTTGTGGTTGCAGTTTTTCATGGAAATTAATTGTTTGATGGTGGATATGGATTTGTTCACGTGGGTGTGTACTATATATATATATATATATATATATATATGTTATGGTCTGCTCTTTTCAGAGCTTTTAAATCGTCACGTGAAAGTTGCGGTTTTTTCGGGGTGCCTGTCATCCGTGTAAATGTGAGATTCCTTGCCGTGTGATGTGTTTGTTTAGTTGCCCAAAAAATGTTGGGCGGATTTCTTAAAGTTAGGCTAATTTTATGGTTGGGACCAATTTTGTTTGGTTGCCCAGAAAATATTTGGCGGATTTCTTAATGTTAGGCTTAAATTACAAAAAAAAAGAAAAGAAAAAAAAGTCGAGCTCGAGCTCGAGCACGAACAGGGCAGCAAAGTCAGGTTCGACTCGAGCTCGAGCTTGAGCCTGGCCCAAAAATAAATGAGCCGAGCTTGGACAGCCAAAGCTCGTCCAAGCTCGGCTCGTTTACACTCCTAATTACATTCAATCTGCATTTAATGTGGTGGGTGGAAATTCTTTGCTTTAAATAGGTAAGGGTCTCTTCACTTGGACTCCCACAACTTTGAAGTTTACCTAGTTTTGTAATTGAAGCTTTGAAAACACAAACCAATATGGAGAACTTCAGAGAGGGATTGGAGCCAGTGAGTCCCTATGGACACTACTTCAACAGCTCTGAACTATGTGTATCTATTATTGGTGTTTTTGAATCTGAGATTCCCATCAACCTCGTCCACGCCATGTCATGGCTCCAGAATGTTTTCCTCCCCATCAATCCACGTTTCTCCTCAATCATGGTGCCCTCACTCTCTCTTATTACTATATTGGTCTCAATTATTATTTTTTAGTGTATAAAATTTCTTACAAATTGAGTTGCTGGAATTTTTCAAGCCTAGTCTTTAAAAGCGTTATGTGTCCCTTTATCATGTAAGAAATACATGCTATTAAAAAAAGGACAAAAATTAGCTACAAAAAGATGTTATTCTCACATGGTAAGAGACTTATATATATATATATATATATATATATATATATGAGACTTTTAGAGATGGACATAAATTTCTTATATTTGACACGTCAGAAATTTTCCGTTTCTGACACCCAGAATTTTAATGCCTGACACACGTCAAAAATGTTTTGTCAAGAAAATTTTTTGACGTGTCAGACCACCTAACATGTCAGAAAACGCATGTCAGCAAAAAATTCTTTTTTTGTAGTGAACCCAACCTCTAAAAAGTGACATATGTTTTTTAAGTATGTGAGAAGTACATGCTTTTTTATTAATACTATTAGAAAAGCATGTGAAAACAAACCACATACTTTCTTCTGAAAAAAGAAAAACGTGCGAACACACCAGAATTTTTAGAGGTTGGGTCTCTATACTTTTAGATATTATGTCCTGTATTTTTTTTTTTTTTTTTTTAAAAAGATATTTCACTTAAGAGAACTTTCCTAAGTAATGAGAATTATGTATACAGGTTACAAACAAAGAGGGTGAGAAAAAATGGAAAATGGTTGAAGTGAAGCTTGAAGACCACGTTCATATCCCTATTATCCCAACTGGCTTGTCACCCACGTTATACGATGAACATCTTGACGACTGCATATCAAATATAGGAATGGAGAGGTTCCCACAAAATAAACCGATGTGGGAAGTTCATATATTTAACCATCCAACAAGCAATGCTGCTGCCACTCTCATAATCAAGGTCCACCATGCGCTTGGCGATGGCTACTCCATCATGAGTGCACTTCTTTCTTGTGTGCAAAGGGCTGACAATCCTTCACTTCCCCTCACATTGCCTTCACGCCGGAGCACAGAAGCACAAAGTGGCAACAAAAGTGCTTGGGCGAGAGTGCCTCAACTCTTTTCCTTGGTCTTCAACACTGCATCAGATTTTGGATGGAGCTTTTTGAAGAGCACTTTAGTTGAAGATGATCTAACGCCGATAAGGTCTGGGGATCAAGGAGCCGGGTTTTTGCCACTCACGTTATCAAGCATGACATTCTCTCTTGATCGTATCAAACACATTAAGACCAAGCTTGGAGTGGTGAGAATATCAAACTATATTTGTTAATTTATGATTTGAATTTCAGGATTTTCATATTTACTTTTATCAGAAATAGTTTACAAATATTGTTTCTGTCATACACTCCCGCTTCAATTAAATATTTCACGTATTAGGCGATCGAATTTAAACTCACACATAACAAGAGTGTTAGAATATTAATTTAAATAATAACGTCAACTCTTTTATATCAGCTTAAGCTTTTAAGTGTTAGGATATTGCTAATTAATGATTTGACTTTCATAATTTTCATAATTAGTTTTATCGGATATAGTTTCCAAACATTGTTTTCGTCATACGCTCCCGTTTCACTTAAATTTTTTACGTGTTAGGCAATCAAGTTTAAGCTCACACATGAAGAGTGTTAGAATATTACTTTAAATAGTAAAGTCAACATTTTTTTATCAGCTTAAGCTTTTTAGATAAGTAATGATTTAGGATTAGTAAGCAAAAGAAAGCAAATCTCATGATTAATTATGTACTTTTAGTAACTTCTAACTTATACATTTCTTGAAGGCTATGATAATTAGAACCATTTGCTTATCTTATTAGAGCATTCACAATGGAGTTGCCAAATTTTTATGCAAAATGGCTCCTCAAAAGTCACTTTATCTAGTTTAGTTAATAAATTTTTAAAGGTCTCTTATATCTGATTAACTAAATTTTTATCTGTATCATTTAAATATATATATTTTTTTATTCTTTATTGATTATAACTTTATTTCTTTTCTAAAATTCGTATTTCACTCTTTATTTTTTCAATTGTAATTCGTTAAGCACAATAATTTTTCAAATAATCATTTTTGTAACTATAATACTTTTGAAATCGTTGTATTTTATAATAATTATATTTTTCAACGGTTATATTTTTCAAATGTCGTATTTGCCAAAGTTAAGTATGAAAACCATATTCTCATAGTAATGTCAATCATATTTATGAAATATATTTTTATTAAAAATTGTGAAAGAATATTTTCATAATTATTCCTTGAAAAGTGAGAAAAGTTATGGGAAAAAGAGAAAACAGGTAAGCGAAACAATAAAAAATAAAATGGCCCCCTTGAAAAGTGCTGTTATATGTAGCGTTTTTTTTTTTCTTTTTTCTTTTTGGGACTAATCCAATGTGGGGATTTTTTACAAATCTGATAAGCCATTTTAAATATTGGCCCTCCATTGTTAATGCTCTTAGTTGTTTTTACCTAAGATTTCATGTGAAGTCATATTTTTTTTGTTGGATTTGTCTAATTTAAACTTGTCCAATTTTATTTTATTTTATTTTTTTTAACAAAAGAAATTAAAATTGGTGCGCTAAAACCTTCTTAGCTAGAGACTGCATTTTTAGGCTTTTTAAGCTCCACTTCAGACTTGGTTTGAAGTTTCCAACATTACAATTTGTTTGACCTTTTTGACCTTTCGCATGAAATATCAAACATATCCTAAGTTCCTGGTCTCCAAGTTCACTTACAATTATTGGTCTCCAAGTTATTTGCAACATATTTTAAATGTTTAAAAGACACTGGTCATCATGTTTGACCATCCACGACAAATAACTACTGATGGGCATTGATTCTCTATTAAATGTTTCGGTCCCATTAGCCCTACTCGAAATAAATGTTTCTGGGCAGGTTTAGTTACATTAATTAATTCAATCAAAATTAGGAAACCATATTAAAGTCACAAAAAGAAAATCATGGGGTTGGGCAAGTTGGAAAAGGTCATAGTTTCAAGATTAAAATTTATAATTTGTGCATCTAACAGTTGCATGCTGGCTAATGTGCAATAGACATAACAATAGTTCATAATTAACTTTTATTAATAGATTGTTTCATTTGAATTTTATTTTCCAAAGTGCAGACGGTGAATGATATAATTGTTGGGATAATCTTCTATGGCACCCGGTTATGCATGCAAGAGATAAGCCATAAATCAAGCAATTCAGATTCTACAGCATTGGTGTTGCTCAACACTAGGAAAGTTAGGAACTATAAATCAATCAAGGAGATGGTGGGAGACTCAGAGGCACCATGGGGGAACCGAATTGCCTTCTTGCATGTACCAATACCAAAGTTTAATGATCCTAAATCCTCAAACCCACTTGAGTATGTGTTGGAAGCACAAAAGATAATCAAGAAGAGGAGAACCTCATTAGGTGTTTATTTCACTGATAGGCTTTTGGACATTGTGAAGAAACTTAAAGGCCCAGAGGTACATGTGTGATCTTATTCATCTTCAACAATATTTCTGTGTTTATAAAATTATGCAACTTTTAACACCCATTTATCACACACAATATGTTTTTGTTTATATGCACATAGTAGGTTGTATCGGAGCTTATTGTTGCACAACCCTTCCCCCATTCCTTGTTTGTAATCTCAGAAAAAAAAAATTCAAAAATTGTAGACCAAATAGCTGGGTTTATTAATTTTAGGCAAGTTGTGATATGTTAAAGCAATGTGAAATTTCGAAAACAGGTTCTTCAAAAAAATTGCTAAGCAACATTATAGTACATAATCAAAATTTTGTCTCCTAAATAAATAGAAAAGGTGAAAATTGGAATGATTTTTATATTTGAATTGCCATATCATAAATTTCTCATAATTTGGGAATGTTGGGTACTGCAGGCAGCTGCTAGATATGTCCATGGGACATTGAGGAACTCCAGTATGACGATCTCAAACATGATTGGGCCAATGGAACAAGTGACTATGGCTAATCATCCGCTTAAAGGCTTTTATTTTATGACACCTGGTTTAGCTCAAGTAATATATAATACTCATAAACCGCAGTTAGTCCTTTTATTTTGTGATAATTTGTTACTTCTGATATGAAAAAAAATCAACATTAATTAATGTGTGACCACCTTCTCATAGATAGGGATGAATAATTTGTGGCAAATTTTTATCTAAAAGTCACTTAGTTGAATTATTATCCAATAAAGAGGGTATTTGATTTAATTTGTACTTTTCTCTTTAGTCATTAATATGGCTTTAGTTTAGCATATCTCCTATAATTTTTAAACGGTTTAGTTTGAATTTTAAGTTTTTCATGTAAAAGAGAGAAAATAATATTAAATCTGAACTATTGGTCGAAAATACTACTCTTCTGTAAATTTTTTTACAGCGCCTCAGCTAAACACGTAACGGGATAAATTGTTAGGTTCTAAGATCTTAAATTCTAAAGGAACTTAAACCTTTTAGATTTTGAGAGAAACAAAACATTTTACAAACACTAGGTTTGAGATTAATTTTGCTTTATTTTATTAATCATTCCCTCATTTATAGGGAAATATTACAATGACATAGAATTGGAGATAAACTCGTAAAATTCTTTGGAGATACCTCCTAGTTGGTGTAAGCACCTTATTGGCATCTAGACTCTTATGACAATTGGACTTTGCACTGTAGTGTTACAGACTCAAACTCTTAAGTGAAATAGATAACTATTAACATGCCATATCCCATATAAAATTACCATTCACCATTCAGCTCCCCTTTTTTGTGTTGCCATTTTTGATGACTACTTGTAGGACTCATTGCTTTTAATTAGATTCATAATGATTTATGGCCCATTGTAACAAGTTTTTGTTTTTTTTTTCCTTCTCTTTTTCAATTATGGGTTTGCAGAATCTTACTATAACAATAGTAAGTTACATGGGAAATCTGAGGGTTACTGCTGGGATTGAAAAAGGACTCTTAGATCCCCTAAAGTTCAAGTCATGCATGGAAAATGCCTTTCAGATGATGCTCAAAGCCGCAGATGAGGTTCCTACACACAAAAAGTTTTAATTTGAAGGCCACCCTTTATATATATATATATATATGCACATCTTAGTTTGGTTTTAATAATTATCATGGCAAACCTAAGTGTTTGTCTCCCACCCTTTATATATATATATATATATATATATATGCACATCTTAGTTTGGTTTTAATAATTATCATGACAAACCTAAGTGTTTGTCTCTTGAATTGTTATTTGGCATGTATTATGAACACTTCCAATAATCTTACGAATTGGGAAGAGTGACCAGCAACTACTTACAAAAATATTGTTGTCGTTCTACTAGTTTTTTTTTTTTTTTTTTTGATAACGGGGAACTCTTCCAAGGAGATCAGGCCACTTTGTGTACTTCCCCACCACTAATAGGACCTTAAAAAGTAGAAATTCGAGGCCTATGGTCACTTCATGCTCAAATATAGATTTATGAACTCTTGGAATGAGACAACTTTAGGCTTAGTATAAGCTATTCTTCTGATTCCTGAGTGAGTGCAAAGATTATTGCCGTTTAAACACATGTAAACCATGCCGAACAATCGCCGGATCATTGTTATTTGTTAGAGTACTATCAAAGTTTACTAGACTATCGTCGTTAGATGTAATGCCCCGAAAAACCACCAACTTTCAAAGGTTAATAATTTTCTCAAAGCACTTTCATAAAACATATTCTTCAAAGGTTTTATAGCCCGATAGCCAAAACCCCTTGTAAGTGGCCCCAAATCCCTTGAGATTTTCCAAAAACAATACCAAAACCTAACTCTCTGCCCGAATGTTTGCTAGGGGTGCATCCGAGTGTTAGCCCTTAACTTTAGTGTGAGCGTTTGCAAGGGGGGACCACCCCAAGCGTTCGTTGACTAGTCTTTGGGCCAGTGGGTAATACATAAATGTACGCTTCAACCATTTGATGCACTGTGTAAATAGTATCGGAACGTTCGCTGACACTCTGAAAAGTAATTTTAACCCATTATCCACTTTTCAGAAGAAGGCACGCCCTAAGCCCCTATATAAATTCTCATCTTTGTCCCTCAATCTCTCCCAACACCAGAAAAAACCCTAATCCTAGAGTGAAGAGTGATTTGGAAGGGATCTTGGTGTGTTTTGCCATCTTCTAAGGTAACCTCTTGCCCAAACATTTAGCATTTATGTTATGCTTCCTCTCGCCCGAATATGCGAGCTTAGGGTTTTAATGGCCCATTTTGTTAGAGAGAACCTATTGTGTCACTCGAAGAGTTCTCTAGTAATGCATATAACAATGTGTCATATTTCATTATAGCAGAGATTTGTGATGTCAGAGGACTCAATCAAGCGTACGAGGTAAGTAAACACTTACGACTGCTTTCCTTAAGAACGTGCGATATGTCAGCTAACTAAGCATGCATATGATATGAGCATACCTACTTTTGTATAGCTAGGTAATTGTCTTAATAATTGGTTGACAAGATACATCGTATGACATGGTACACTAGTACGCGCAGTATAATGGATTTGGGCTTACTATATAAATTTGATTCTATGGTCAAATGCATGTGGATGTAATATATGGGCCTTGGATCTAATGGTTATTTCGTGACATGCGCAACCTTAAGTGCTGGATCACTGCAGGACGGACATTATTAGTAGCGTGGGCCACCCGATGTCGGACTCGGTCAGGCTGCTAGTAAATGGAAGATAGCGTACAATGGTTAAGGCACCGACATTTTCTTATAGGTCCCTCTAGACAGCACCAACCTTGTAACTCCCCCAAAACTGGCCTTGGCCAGCCTGGCAGGGTTACTAGCAACTACCCTAGTTTAACCAACTGGTGGCTAAATGGGGAACCGCCCCTCTAAGCATTATCAGAGTTAATGCATAGGAAGGTGAAATAAATCTGAGAAATTTATAAATCATTACAGGTGCAAGTATAATCCTCAATTTGAAAACATAGAGCAACTAATAATATAAAGCAACCCTAATAACAACATGAAGATCTTAAAATAAAGTCTACAGTGGCAACCATACCACTTTTGAGTTCTAGGAAAAAGCTCCCTATAAGAGTAATAATCACGTAAGTCTAACGACTTAGTAAGTAAACTTCACAATTGGTTATGACAAAAACTCATTATTATTAAGCATAAATAAACGTGCAGTTTTGATAAACATTGAAAGGAGGTGTTGTCTCCGTTAATACATCTTGAAAATATTGTTTAGTTTGATAAATGGTAGTGTACTCCCGGCGGCAATCGCCTGAGCATTTTAATGCAGAGAACTAATGCTTTATAGGTCATAACTATCATATATGGTCTACCCAAGATACTACCCATTCTTAGCGGGGTTAGTGCTATCCCGAGGGGCCAGTAATACAATGTCGGTGCCTCAACCATTGTACGCTACCATCCATAACACTAGCAGCCTGACCGAGTTCGATCTCGGGTGACCTACGCTACTAAGGATGTATGTCCTCTAGTGACCGCCCGTTAAGGCTGCGCTGGTCACGAAACAACCATTAGAGGCCTATATAACAATACACAACATTTGACAGTTGAATCAAGTCTATATAGTAAGCCCATTGCCATTATACCGCATGTATCGGTGTACCATGTCATACAATGCATCTTATGAGTCAGTTATTAAATCAGTTACAAAGTTATTACAAAAAGTAGACATGCTCATATTATATGCGTGGTCAGTAAGCTAACATATCCTATGTTTTTAAGGAAAGTGTTAGTAAATGTATACTTACCTCGTACGTTTGCTCGAGTCCTCCAACATAACGAATCCTTGCTATAATGAAACACGACTCATCGTTATAAGCAGTATTAGAGAACTCTACGAGGTCCCATCTAACAAAAATGGATGGCTAAAACCTTTGTACACATTTTTGGGACTTAGGGGCGTGTAACCCATTCTCTAGTCGAGCACTTGTCCCCTAGGGCGAGCATTCGACGAGGGGCTAAGGTTTGGCCAGAAATCCCCAAAAATGGTTTTAGGCTTCTATTTAAGGCTGTGGGTTGGCATATTCTTTCATATGCTTAAAATAAACACATATGCCAAAACACAAAGAATCAAAAGGTGTTTCAAAGCCTTTCGAAAGCATTCTTGGTTTTGTTAAGAAATAAGCACATCCAAGGGTGGATTGAAAATATTTCGAAATCATTTTTTGCTTTTACAAGAAATGGGTACAAAGAACTTGTCATGGCATCTTTAAAACTTGTAACACTAGAAGAGTAATCAACAATAGAAAATCATGAAGAAAGGGTTAAGAAGTTACCTTAGAAGATAGCTAGAGATCCACACTTCCTCCTTCTCCAAGAACACTCACAAACCTCACAAACTCTAAAAAACAAACAAAGTAGGGTTTATCTAGAGCAACAGTGGCTAAAATGAGGTTTAAGGGTCATATGAGGGGTGGGTTTATATAGGGAAAAAAGATAAGAGCGCTGCATGGAATATCCTGAAAAGGTGCGAGCACTCGTGGACTATGGTGTCGAGCGCTTGTGTACTGTTCACAACGGGTTAAAAATACTTTTCAGGTGTGCGATTTGGGTACTGTGCAGGAGTCTAAAAATTGGTTAACGAGTGCTCGTGGACTGTTGCAGCGAGCACTCGTGTACTATTCACAAAAGGTAAAAAGTGCTCAGAGGTATGATTGGGTAATGCACAACGGGTATTGCATTGTTCATGCAAGCACTCGTGTGGTTCCTTGGGCGAGCGCTCACCCAGTGAGGGTACTTTGCATTTTTCCTTGCTAAAAGGCTTTAAGGGCTTGTGTTAATCAAAGAAGGTTTAGGCCACGTGTTTTAAAGTTTGTTTTAAGGAATTATTAACCAGTTAAGAAACCTTTACCATTTTAAAAGAAATAGTGATTTATCAAGATATTAGAAACCCTGCTAAGAATGAGTATTATCTCGGGTAGACTATACGTGATAGGTAGGACCTAATAAAGCATTAGTTTTCTTTATTAAAACACTTAGGCAATTGCCGTTGGAAGTACACTTCTTATTTCAACAAAACAATATTTTTATTGTGTATTAACGGATACAACACCTCTTTCAAACATTTGTCAAACTGCACGTTTCTTTCTGCTCATTAATAATTGGCTCATGTCAAACCCAATTGTGAAGTTTACTTACTAAGAGCACTAGCAGCAGCTTCCCTTTGATTTTCCCTAAGTTTAGGGCACAAAACTACTTTTTTCTTCACTATGAAAATATATTTCACAATAGCTTCTCTTATCTTTCTTTATACTATTAAAATATTATTTCTTTACAAAATACAAGTTCCCTACCTGCCCTCATTTTTTTTTTCTTTCACAAAATCCCAACACAATCCCCAATTAAAGACAAAAAGATGAAAGATGAGAGATGAAAGAGAAAGGTTTATATTAAAATAATGTAAGTATAGGAAATCACTTTTGGTTTCCTATACATTGGGAAACACTGTAACAACCCTTGAGGGTTGGTTAAATGTAAGGAATTTGAAGTAAGTAGGTTTTTGTGAGTTTTTTGAAATTTTTCCTAAACATAAGGAAGGGAATGACATATGGGGCATCTGCTGCTAGAGTGCTCTCAGCCTTTAGATTTATGCGGTTATTACATCTTGTAGAAAACCTCTTTCTAGGAAGAGGAGAGTGGAGAGGTTGCCACTACGGATTTATTTAAGACAGAGATCTTCATGTTGTTATTAGGTTTGATTAGATTACTTGTATTTCTATTAGTTGCTCCATGTCTATATTTCGAAGATAACATATGCTTCCTTTATGGTTATTAGATTTCTTAGATTTATTTCATCTTCCTATGCATTCACTCTAATTATGCTTAGAGGGGTGATTCCCTAGTCAGCTACCAGTTAGTTATATTAGGGTAATTGCCAATAACCCTACCAAACTGGTCAAGGGCAGATTTGGGGGCGTAACATTAGATATCACGGACTATTTTTTGATGTTGCTCATTTTAAGTACTAGTTAGGCGCTGAAAAATATTTTTTTTAAAATTTGGTTGAAAATATATTTTGATGAAAAATATTTTATGTCAAAACAAATGAATCATAAGTTACACATTATAGTGAAAAAAACGTGAGGAAAAGTCATCCCTCTACGTTTTTCTTCGGTCTCTTAGCTATTCGTTTTGCAAGAAAAAGGCACTATAGAAGGATGCATGAACCCGCCACCATAAAGAAGCATATAAAGGCCAAGAATAGGCCTGCCAACCTCCAACCTCAAGGCTCCAGCCAAAGTGTTAGGTGAATAATTTTTCAACACCTAGCATAATAGATTGGTTAGGTTTTAACTTTTAAGGGAATTTCTACTTTTAAGATTTTGAGGTAACTTAGTCATTTTACAAATACAAGATTTGAGATTAATTTTTGTTTACCATCTTTATTAATTCAATGCCCTAAAAATAATAGTTCAATTAAAAGATAAAAATACAAAACAAAACAGTTAACTAATGAATAACAATTGAAGATAAATGATCTCCTTATTAAACTATTAGTCTATTACTATTCTAGGATATTTAATTAAACACTTACAAAAAAGCTCAAAATTCATGGTTGAAGAACCCCGTCTATATATATATGTGTGTGTGTGTGTGTTTCATGTAAAGAAGTGTTAAATTACAACTTATTACAAAATTTTAAACTGATATGAAATAATAAATTTAATTATTTAATTAATAGTACTTTAACAGACAAATAGGATGCTAATTCTTGTCCACTAGTAATAGCAAATGCCACACGCATTAGAAATTTGAATCCTAGGAAAAGTCACTCTATGGTGACATATACATCCACGCGTGTAGCCTTCAAAAGAGACACTTTACATCAAGAATTATGATCTTCAACAATTTGTTGCCTAAATTATTGAGAAAGAATGTATATAACACTCATCTTTACAAATAAATTTTAGACAGTCTAAGTACTTATCGAAATATATAAGTCCTATATGAATAAAATGTTGGGCATCTCAATCGGTCAGGAGATATGGTGTTCCTTGGTTCCTTGCCCACCATTAATTGCATATGCCAAAGTAGAAATTGGAGGCCCAGTGTCACTTCATGTTGAAATATAAACTTACGTAACCTTGGGAATGAGACAACTTGAGTTAATGCTGATTAGTTTTTGTTGAAAAGTTTGTATTTGTTTTGGCTTCTGTCTTTGCATTCTAGCAGTGGTTTGTTGGTTGGGCTTTTCCTTCTATTTGCAGTTTGTAGGTGGGTAGGGCTGTAAACGAGCTGAGCTCGGGCGAGTTAAGGGTGTCCAAATTCGGCTCGCATGTACTGTTCAAAAAGCTCGAGCTCGGCTCGAGCTCGTGACGAGCCCTAAATGGTAGACTCGGCTCGGCTCGATAACATTAACATTGTGTGCGAGATCGAGCTCGAGCTCGTCCACAACCCGAGCTGAGTGCTTTATCGGGCACTCGGCTCGCTCGGCTCGTTTAAATTAAAAAATAAAAAATAAAAAATGGACAAAAAAATTCTTAAAAAATTTAAATCTTAAAAATTCAATTCCAACTTTCAAAACCAAGTTTCAGATGGAATTTAGAAATAAAAACAATCAAAAATCAAACACAATTAACCAAAAATGCCATTAGCCCCATCCATTACAAAAAGTAAAACCAAACAAATTTACAATTACACTTTCTTTTATCATTCACTTAACCCTTCTAAACAATTACAATTTACAAATACAATCTAATAAATTAAAAATCAATTTGCTGCAAAAATGCAAATTGACATATTCACTTCATACTGAGTCACTAAACAATTAAAATTTACAAATACAATCTCATAAATTCAAGGCTTCAACCTTCAATTACAATTACAAATTAAAAATTATAAATCACGAAGCAAATATAAAATGCAAAAATCAAATAACTAATGCAGAAAATCGTAATGTGTAGAGGAAACTCCATATAAAAATATTCTATTTTCCATCGATCACTTGCACTGGTTTCATATAACGTAGCCTCCATTTCCAACATTTTGTAACTCGGGCATCACCTAACACAAATAATGGCATCCATGTCAAAAACACAGTTGCAGAAACAAATCTCAAATTGGTTAAGTTGTTCCTGTGAGATTTTTGTTTTCTCTGTACCAAAAAGAAAACCACATGAACAGAGGAAAAATTGGTGGGGGTACTTTATATTGACAAACAAGCGACAAATACTAACATGGAAAATATGAGTAGCATATCAATGCATCAGGAAGCCAGAAATTCATTAGTAATTGAGGCCAACATCCATGAAAACATGAAAGAAAAGGGTATACCCCTATTATATAGACTATTTTCTTTCATCAGCAAGAGAGATCTAATAGTCATTATTCACATAAGGACATATTATACTTATCAACTCAGCAAAATCAACTAAAGGATTCCTATACAGGGCCATAACCTAAATACATTTGGTCTTACTAAGTGTTATACCAAGCAATTGCCAATACTTCTTCAGAATTTGATACTTTGCCCCTATCCCCAGCAAACATATCTAAGAAACCCTAAAACAACCAATTAAACCATAGACCAGTTCAACCATAGCTACAAAATCTTTTGTTGATGATTACCTATAGCTACAAAATATTATCACAACATTCACATTTTCAAGATGTCCAATATTTCCTACAAAAGCCAAACAGAGTCTTGAATAGAATTGAAGGTGGCCTGATGCAAAGATATTTATGTACTAAGGTCCAATGTTTGCATGTATTTAAAGTAACAGAAGATGAAAACGTACACAAACGCAAGAATACCACATAGAAAAGTTTACCTGATTAGCTTTGCGCCCTAAACTCAACTCTGTTTATCTAAATAAAAAAACAGGAAAAAGAAAAGTATCAGTATGAAAGCCATTTTAACCAATATACCTTCATTGTTTTTTGGGAGAAGTAATAACATATTACCAAATATACCTTTCATTGAAAACATTGAATACTTACTAACTGATCTGCAAGCATCAAAACTATTTTTAAAGAAAACTTTCGATTGCAATAGTTGAACAAGTCTTCTAGGATTGCAAACTTTCGATTGGCCCTAGAAGGTCAATAACCATAACATTGTACTCACCCTCAACACCAAACCATTTCAGATGGGTGATACTCGCTTCATACAGATAAAAAGATAAATAAGTAGATACATAAATTGATTTTAACTAAATCCCTTCATATCAACTCACTATAGACAAAAGGACTAAAAGAGGAAACTTACTCCCTCCTTGTAGAAGCATGTATAACTTTGACTCATAATGAAGCTAAGGATGCTTGGTCTTCACAGATTCCTGAGGAAACAAGGAAAGTATGTATAGGTTGGCAATGAAAGTCATAAACTTACTAAAGTAGCACACAAGCAAAATCACATAAACAAAACATAGCCAAAATTATCATCAACCAAACATAGCCAAAATTAAAAACAGAAACAACAAAAAAGAACAGAAAACAAAAAAACATGGATTATTCACGGTAAATGCTACAAAAACCCACGACTCAAAGTAATCATTTCTAACAATCAAGTTTAATAACTTATGATAGATGATTGCTGGACTAATCAACTTAGTCATTAGGCATCCAACATATTCAACTTGGTGAGGCAAATTGACATAAAGATTTAACAAATTCAATTTGAAATTTTAGAAAATAAGGAATTACCATCATTCTGGCATAAGTAGATTCAATACGACCACCACCAATGACCTCAATTGTCTGTCCTTTAAGCAACTTTCCTACATACCTAGCGGAAAACAAATATATCCAAACCCAATATCTGGAGGGACATTGCAAACCCAGAATGTATAGTATTTTGGATTAAAAAAGATAAATCCAATTAATAATTAACAAATAAATATGCAACTACTTTGGCCAACAAATCATTAAATAGGAAGTCAAACATCAAATATGCAATAATATTATCATCTTTAAAACTTAATACAAATGTAAAGTTACAAAAGTAAGGTTGGTAAGAGTCGTAAGACAATTTGTCAATCTCCATTTTAGTATCCAGCCTTCCACCTATAGTTTAAAAAAACAATATATATTTAGTATTTTGTAAATGAAAAATATGCCATAATTATTAAATAGGAAGTCATATATTACCTCACAAAAAAGATCTTCAAGACTCCAACAAAATCATATTGTCCATCAAAATTCCCCAACCAAATACATAGTGGCAGCAGTGCATTTATATTACAAATTGAAAATAATTTTAAAACTTAATTAACAATTTGTCTGATAGTAACAAAAGTAAAGAGTTAGGGTATCATTGGTAAGGTAATCTCCTCAATGTCATCTTCCACCTAAGGTAAAAAAAAAATAGAATTAGAAAAATATGGGCAGTACCTTGTAACTTCAAATGAAAATAACAATTTTCACAAAACATAATTAATACTTACATCACTCGTCCTTTTTAGCCCATGTAATGCCCTGACCCAATCTGCCCCACATACCAACATTTGCACAGTTTCTGGAGATAATGAAGCTCTGTAAGGATCAATTATCCTTCCACCAGCACTAAATGTGGACTCTGAACTCACAGTGGTAATTGGAGTTGACAATACATCCTTGGCCAAAATAGATAGAATGCGATACTTAAGTGCATTTGCTTTCCACCAACCTAATGCATTAAACTCCACACCCTTTTCACAAATGAGTACATTTTCCTCCAAATATATTTGCAATTCTGTTTTAATAGGCTGCTGCAATGTTTCAGCACTTCGGACAAATGAGTCATACAAATCCACACCACTTTGGACATTGGCTGCACTAACCGAACCAATACTTGAAGAGCTCTCTGGAGCATTGCATTGTGAATTTTGTTCCATAACACTTGAGTTATATTCTATAACATAGTCATTATACAACTCATTCAAAACTGAACTGAGACGATCGATATTTGTTTTAGCATTCTCATCTCCGTAGATTTTAGGGTAACAAAATCGTATCAAAGTCATCTTATACCTTGGGTCCAACACAGCAGCAACTCCCATTAGTAAATTAACCTCTCCCCAATACTTCTCAAACTTCACATTCATTTTACGTGCCATTGATTGAATGTACTCATTCGGATCTCTACACTTTGAACTCAAGATGTCTTTCATCCTCCACACTTGAGGGAGGAATAAGTTGGAAGTAGGGTAGTCACTTCCCGATACAATGTTTGTTACTTGGTTGAAGACCCCCAATAGTTGGCACACATTCTCAATTTTTTCCCAATCTTCATCTAATGGCAACCATTGAAAACAAGAATCTTGTATGAATACATGGGAAATGCCTCTTTGAACTCAAGTTCTGCAATCAACATGAAATATGTACTATTCCACCGAGTGGGTACATCCAAGAATAATTTCTTGGAAGGCAATTTCAATCGCTTTGCATTTTCAGCAAATTTAAGTAACCTTCCCTCCGATGCAACCAAGTACTTAATTCCATCCCTTATACAATCAATTATCATAGTTACCTCACCAAGTCCATATTGCACCAACAAATTAGTAATGTGGACATAACAACGCACATGAAACAATTTACCATCAACGGGTAAAGTCTTTCTCAAATTAAACATATCTCTTAAGGTCTTCATTGCTATATCATTCGATTTTACATTGTCAACCGTGATTGAAGATATTTTATTCTCAATACCCCATTCTTGAAAACTTTTCTATAGTGCATCTGCGATAAAATACTCGAAGTGTGGTGGCGGAACATTGAAAAAATTCAGCACACACCTATTTAGACGCCACTCGGAATCAATGTAATGACAAGTTACAACCATATATGAAGACTTTTGACGTGAAGTCCACATGTCGGTTGTGATGTTAACTTTGTGAACCCCTTTCAACAAAGTCTTCAATTTTCGCTTCTCATTGTTGTAAGTGGTAGAACAATCTTTCTTTGCAGTAGCCCGAGTAATTCTTTCCTGATAGGGTGTTAGCGTCTTAACAAACTGATTATACATAACATGCTCCACAAGTGCAGAAGGGTACTCATGAAACATCATCATATGGGAGCACATCTCTTTTGACTTCCTTTGATCATAGCTAAAATTAGAGATTGTACCCACACCATCAACCTCCTTACCATCAATTATCAAAAGCTTTTGCTTATTCTTGGCACCATTGAATGACAAACAATTTCTCAAGTGCCTACCAAGCGTACTTGTACAACTTGATTTGGATATGATGAATGTTTTCTTACACCAATTTCATTAGTGCTTGTTCACACCGTTTATTTTCACCTCAGTACAATCTTTCCAAACCTTAGAAGTCTTCGCCCTCTTCTTTTTTTGATAAGCATCCAATGGATCTTCTTGATCAACTTCATTAATGGCAGAATCTACAACTGGGTCCCCAATTTTTTCTGGGTCAGCAGCAGTAACATCATTACTAATACCAAATGAATCCTCGTTTTCATATTCTTCTACCCCAACTGGTTCAAGGTTGTTCACATCTTCCTCCTCCATCTCTTCTAAGATATTATAGTATGTATTATTAGAAAAAGATAGGATTAGAAGATGAACCAAAAATTGAGTCACAATATGAACTAGAAAGCATAAACATTAAGCATAAACCAAAACATAAATCATTCAGCATAAATCATAGTAGAAATCATTAATATGAGCATAAACCAAAGCATAAATCATTTAACAAAAATTAGAGTAGAATCATAGCATAAATGGTTAAAGATAAATGTTAGAACATATCTTCGAATAACTAGGTCTGACAAGAATATAAAATATCATTACATCCTAGTTCCTAATGAAAAAACAGATCAGAAACACATTAAAAATTGATATTCGTTTTCTCAAAATTATGTAAAACAACTTCTTGGACCCAAATAAAAAAGGAATAATTCTAACAGATTCTAGAAACATGTAGTCGAATTGACATCAGAAATAATTCAAGAACATCATCCCACCGACTTCAGAAACATAATAATAAAAATTATAACTATGTACGAATTTCAAACAAGAACTTGAACAAAAAAGACAGGCATCAATCAAGAAATTTTAAAGATTTGACCAAAACCTACTTTCAAAATTTTAGTTTATACATTAAAACAACTACAAATTTCATAACAAATGAAAATAACCTTAGAGTGACAGAGTCAGTATGTTGTTGTATCTGGGTGCGGGTTGTGGCTTACAATTGCAGATTCCACAAGTAGGATCAAAGAGGAAAAAATTTAACAGCTGTCCCTGAAAGATTAAAAAGCAAAAAATCACATTAACATTTGAGCTTAGATATACTGAAAATTGAACTCCAACTAGAAATAAAATGATACGAAAATCAAAGGAAAAATTTAACATAACTGTAGCTTGAAGTCTTCTTGAAGAATCGAGAGATATTGTGGGGGTTCTTGATTCAGACTATTCAGAATGCTCTTCCTCTCAATTTTGTGTGGAACAAAATTGAGAGCGACTAGCCAAATGGGGAAACAAGAAACATCCACGCCCAAATAAACCAAATGACGAATGGCGATGATGAGTACCATATCAATTCGATCAAGAGTATTGTTTGCCTCTTCCATTGGCGTGTGTGAGGAGAGAAAGACACAAAATCAAAGAAACGGCGGCGAGATGGGATAGGTAATCCTTCTTTTCTGTATTATTTTTTGGCTGTCTGGTTCTAACTCGGCGAAAAGGGTTTTGAAACCCTTTAGAATCTCAAAACCAATTTGTTTAGATGGCTTAGAAGCCATTAGATCAAATGCTAGAAACTCTAGAATGAAAATCAAGCCGTTAAATTTCCTTTCTCTGATAACAAGTAGTTGAGAGGAGCCATTGCATTGAATGCAAAGCATTAATTGCTTCACAATTTACCAATTTGTTTAGATGGCTTAGAAGCCATTAGATCAAATGTTAGAAACCCTAGAATGAAAATCAAGCCGTTAAATTTCCTTTCTCTGATAACAAGTAGTTGAGAGGAGCCATTGCATTGAATGCAAAGCATTAATTGCTTCAAAAAAATTGTGTGAGCACTTCACGTCGTTCATAATGAGAGACAGAGTTTCTGCTTTTTTTTTCCTACATGTGTTCACATATAAAATCGACATATAAGTTGATCCTCACCGTTCAGTATTTATTAATTAATTTTAAGTTGTCAGATTATATCAAACAAAGAGATCCTATGAAAAATTAAAGCACCATATAATTTCCTTATATTCAATATTCTGAAACAAATGGTTAGGATTGGAAGATTAAAAAATCTAACGGCCAGGTTGACACCGAAAAATGAGGGATTTTCTCCCTCACGGGCCCACACGTCAGCCATTCAAAAATCAAAACTTCTTCAGAATTTAATCTCCTATACACGCGTTATTGTGAGATCTACGCTTTGTAATTCTATGCAGTCATCCTGAACGTATATCAAATTTCGATTAAATCCTAGTCGTTGAAATATATGGAGGACAGTACACTTAGCCACACCGTATGCATTCCAATATACAAAGTGCTATATATATATATATATAGCTGTAACCCACTCACTTGACACATGTCACACTGATCTAAGCTTTAAATGTATTTTGTATTTTGTTTTTATTTTTTTTTAAAAAAAGAATGGTTTAAATTGTTTAATAACTTTAAATGTTTAAATTTAATTCTCTTTTTAGTATAATTAGCCAATTAGGGACTTAGGGTTGAAAAAAAAAAAGATTTAATTTATAATTGTGTTAGTATAAATTGCTTAATTGTTTATAATTTAATTTATTTTTAAAAAAATTCAATATGTTGAAAAAAAAACTAATATTAATAATTTCATATGTTAGAATATATACTAACTAGTCTACTATATTTTATGAAAAAAAAAAAAAAAAAAACACGAGTCTACCATATATATATAAAAGATTGATACTAACTGTAAATAAAAGATCTTAGTTGATGATTAAATGAAAATCGTTGGATCTTTATGCTGTGATGGACATGCGGGACATGAGATTATTTCCATGTGAATTTATGCCTTATAACTGTAACCCACAATCACTCATCAACGGCTCACATTTAATAAAAAAAATTGAACGCTTTAGTGCATTTTCACGATAATTTAGGTGATTTAAATATAAATCCTTAATTAGCACCGGTTTTGCTTTTTGGCATTAACTATCATTAACTTGGTAGTATTTTTAAAAAAATACTATAATGGGAACTGTTTATATTAATTAATGACATTAAAGTATTTAAAAAAAAATATATTAAGTTAATAATTATTAGTAATACCATTAAAAAATAATATATGTATTTATTTATTTATTTAAATGGGACATTATTTGTTTAAATATTGTCTAAAGAGTAATTGTTTTTTGAACACTATCTAAATAGTAATTTGTTATATTGCATTAAAAATTGATCTAACGCTTATACTAGGTGAATAATTGGTTATACTCCTCATATATGAAAATTCAATAATTCATGACATATTCAAATAAAAAAATTTAATGCAAGTGGCTAAGTGAGTTTTTGTAAATTATAATTTATTAACATTTTTTATTACTGATCCTTTATGGAATGATTTAAGGACTTGAACCTTGGTCAGTTGGAAAATCATGAAATTGGAAAAGAGGATAATTTTCGAATGAGACTTTCCATCTTTGGATCATTTATTAATTTTTTTTTTTTTGTTTCCATTTTGAACTATGAGACTTTCAAAAATTAAAGGTTGAAGAAGATATGAAGATACTAGATAGCATAGTATTAATTCAATTTTTAATGGTTTAATGCTACGAATTGAATACTATTGACTTTTTTTTTTAATAAATTGCGACATGTGGCGCAAATCCATTTTTTTTAAAGGCTAAACCAGTTTTTTAAGACATAATTTTTTAACATTAATGAACCCATCACTTTTTAAGGGTGCGTTTGGGAGTACGTTTTTAAAAAAATAATCTGCGATTTTAAACCAAATCGCAACTTTATGGTGTTTGGGATTGCGATTTTAAAAACGCAAATTTTAAAATCACAAAAAAATCTACAATTTCCATAAGCTGATTAGAGGGTGCTTATTTGAAAAAGTGCGAATTTAAAACAAAATCACGATTTCTATTAAAAAGATATTTGGCGCAATAATTACCTTTTTTAGAACAGGAATAAAAAAAATACCAAGAATACCCACCTAAAATATATTAAAACCCTTATTTTATCTCTTTTTTTTTTTTTCTTCATCATCTCTGTCTTGTTTATCCTTATTGGTAATTTGGTCATGAAACCGCAATTATATGCTAATGTTATCCAAACACTCAATTGATAAAAAAAAATACTTTTTAGTATGTTTTACCAAATGCCTGTGAGATTTTAAAAAGTAGCGATTTTAAAAACGCAATTTTTAAAAACGTAATTTTTAAAATCGCACTCCCAAACTGGCCCTAAGAGTGCAAAACTACGTCGTTTTTGACTCTTTGAGTAAGAAATAAATAGTTAAACAATTGTTTATGTGTAAAACAAAGTCGGTTTAAAAATTTGAAAAAAACAATGGTTTAAAAAATGGCTACGAAATTAAGAGAAAATGGTTGAAAAAAAAGCGTTTGTATATATGTATAAGTATAATTTATAAGGACTTATAAGTTTATAACATACATTTGAACGAAGTCTCTAGGTACTTAATTATTGTTTTAATATGAACTTGTATTTTTATAACTTATGTCATATTATATATATATAATTTGTTAATATTTGCTTGTATTTTAACTATTCAATATAGTTATAGATTTAATTAGTTAACAACTTAACCATATGTCATGGTATTTCATATTAGTTACTATTTATGTAACTTGTGTTGATTAGCTTACTTTATTTTTGTTTTTGTAAAAGGGAAATAGTTAACTTACTTAGTAATACTAAGTTAGTAACTTATATGTTAACTAACAAGTATGTATATTATATATTCGTATATATAATCGTCATACAAATATTAAGTAACATATAATTTTTTCTTTGTCAAAATAACCTATAGTTAATTATACTAAGTTAGTAATTTAATATATATTAACTTGGTTAATATGTTAGTTTATTAACTAACTAGTTACTAGTTAGTATGTTAATACTAATATATAACACATGTATAATAAAATAAGTAATATACATAGAAGTATTGAGTAACATGTACTTAATTATATTTACTTAATATATATTGATTAACTAGATAATATGTTCATTTATGATCTAACTAGTTAGTATGTCAACTAATACATATACATAAATATTAAATAATTCATATAACATATATTATTTAATTACTAATATACATATTTAAATATATATAACTATTTTTTTTGTAATATATATATATATATATATATATATATATATATGAACGAGCTAACGAGTCGTGCTAACGAGCCGGTTCGAGTCTTAAACGAATCGAGCTTACGAGTCCCCGTCGAGTTTTATCGAGCGAGCCGGGTATGTATCACTAACTAATCGAGCGGGTTTTAACAGTAACAAGCGGGCTTGTACAGTGTCGAGCTCGAGTTCGGATCGAGCTTAACCGAGCGCGTATCGAGCGAGCTGTCGAGTTGTATTAGCTCGCTTACACCCCTATAGGTGGGGTTGGCTTTTTCCTTTGTATCCTGGCAGTTGCTGTGGTTTCTTATTGTTTTATTTAACAATGATTAAGCCATTTTTAGTTGACAGTCAATAATGTCAAAATAAAAATATAGTATCTACCATTATTTCTTAATATCAAAATTTAAGGAGACCTTATAAATTTATATTAGTCAATGTTCAATGTTGTGAAAATGTCACATTTTGATAATCTAAGGTGGGATATTGTCATGTGTGGTAGAAATATTGTCTTAACTTTTTGAAATGTATGAAAATGTAAAATTGTTTTAAACTACTCTAGGCTTCCAAGTTGGGATTGTTATTAGCTGTTGAACTATTTTGTCCGAATACCCATCAAATCATAGGCAGCCTGTTTGGCAAATCACATCAAATAATTGAAGTAAAACTCCATTCCATATGGTCCATATATATGGTATTAACAATATACTGTGTCGATGGCTCGTGGGACCCGTCGACACAATTTGTTTAACTGCATTTTTAAGTTCCACTTCAGACGTGGTTTGAAGTTTCGAACGTTACAATTTGTTTGACCTTTTTGACCTTTTGCATGAAATATCAAACATCCTTCAAATTTTGTCCCGATGTTAAAATTGTCTGCACTCTCACTCGAACAAGAAATATTTCTAACACTTTCGAAGGCAATGTTTTGTTTTCCAATCTGATTTGAAAACTTAAACCATTCAGCATTGTTACACATAAATTCACCATTAAGACTCATGGGCCAAGGATCTGGCGTCCCCAAGAAACCCAATACGCTCATGTGGGCTTTGTGGGTGCGGTCCAATACGAAGTCCATAGATATAGTGTCGTCTCTTGAACGCTCGGGCCACTTGCTCAAATTCGAGAATACACTGGACCAAATCTTTTATATTTAATGACCAAATATGCCCGTTACAGTCAGAACGTGCTCCGACTATAGGGACATCTCACATGTGTCAAGATCCTTAGAACGGTTACACTTTTCCCTTAAAAGAACTCTCGATGGTTATGCGCCATCCTCGGAATCCTATTAATGGCGATAATGGTTTCATATCAACTATAATGGATAGGGAACATGAAACTCCTCCAACCGTTACGCACCAACATGATCGGCTATAAAAGACCTATTCTCTGAAGAGAGAGGTAACAGACTAAACGGCATACTAAGCTTTATACTAAGTCTACACAAGCACTAACTTAAGCATCGGAGGAGGAGTCACTGGCCATCACCTGGTGAATCCTCTTGACGTGTGATCTTGTCTACAGGATCAAAGGAAAGCGAGCAAGAGAGAATTTTCGATTGGCCCTTGGGTCCACCATACCAAGAAATATTTCTTACACTTTTCGAAGGCAATGTTTTGTTTCCCAATCTGATTTCAAAACTTGAACCATTCAACACCATTTTCATGGGAACTTGAATATAACCTCCGTCCTAAGTTCTTGGTTTCCAAGTTCACTTACATTTATTGGTCACCAAGTTTTTTGTAACATATTTTAAATGTTTAAAAGACAGGTCATCATGTTTGACCATCCACGACAGATAGCTACAGATGGGCAGTGATTCTCTATTATACGGGCTGTGAAATAAATGTTTCGGCCCCATTAACCCTACTTGAAATAAATGTTTCTGGGCATCTTTAGTTACATTTAAGGGTGGCAAAATGGGTACTTGACACGACCCGCGGGTACCCATTACACGATTAGCCTATACACAGACACGAACCGTTTAGCTAAACGAGTAATCGGGTTTGACACGAAAATAGCCGGGTAACCCGAAATGACCCGTTTTACCCGTTTAAAATAACCGGGTCTAATCGGTTAGACACAACCCGTTAAAACCCTAAACTATAGAATAAAAATATAAAAAAATAAAAAATTGTAATATATGAAGAGAACCCATTTATGGAAATGAGGGAAGAGAAGAGGAACAAGAGGGCAATTGCTGCTATGGCGGGTAAGAGCAAGAGGATTAGGGATTTTGGTTTTGATTTGGGCTTTGTGGGTCTGTGAATCTGTGAAACGCCATTGCAGTTGCAGAGACCGAGAAAGAAGGTCTCTTTCCATCCTTTTTCCTCTTTGTTTGTTTGGTTTTTTTTGGGGGGGGGGGGGGCAGAGTGAGAAAATTTAGTTCAGTGCTGATCATCCTTACCAAGCTTATAAACTAGTAGAAAATCTCCATACCAGTAATCTCTAAAGCTTTGTTTGTTTGGCAGGAAATATCGGTGAGGACGGCGACGGTCAGGAGGGAGACCCGAGAGAGAGAGAACCGAGACTCGAGAGGGAGAGTCGGGAGAAGCTGAGACGGAGGGAGAGTGAGAGTCTGAGAGACCGAGACTGTCACTTGAGAGAGAGAGAGCAAGTAGAGATCGAGTGATGTGTGAGAGAGGCAGACTGGCAGATCTGCCGTCTGCCTTATCCTGAAGAAGAAGAAGAAGAAAAAAAAAAAAAAAAAAAAAAAAAAAACCGGGTCTAGCGGGTCAACCCGCCAAACCCGCCGAGTCGACCCATCAGACACGAAATTACCGGGTCTTAATCGGGTAGACCCGATTACGATCAGAACCCGATAAGCCCAAACCCAATACCTGTTTTTTCGTGTCTTGTTCGTGTCAGGTTCGCAGGTCGTGTCAAAATTGCCGACCCTAGTTACATAAATTAATTCAATCAAAATTAGGAAACCATACTAAAGTCACAAAAGAAAATCCTGGGCTTGGTGAAGTTGGGAAAGGTCGTAGTTTCAGAATAAGAATCATCTCCATTTCATGGTAAAATTTATAATTTGTGCATCTGATAGTTACCTACCGGCTAACGTGCAATAGACATAACAATATTTCCTAATTAACTTTGGCTAGTTTCAGCAAAATCAATGCTTAGAGTATATACTTTTGTTAATAGATTGTTTCATTTGAATTTTATTTTCCAAAGTGCAGACGATGAATGATATAATTGTTGGGATGATCTTCTATGGAACCCGGTTATGCATGCAAGAGATAAGCCATAAATCAAGCAATTCAGATTCTGCAACATTGGTGTTGCTCAACACTAGGAAAGTTATGAACTATAAATCAATCAAGGAGATGGTGGGAGACTCAGAGGCACCATGGGGGAACCGAATTGCCATCTTGCATGTACCAATACCAACGTTTAATGATCCTTAATCCTCAAACCCACTTGAGTATGTGTTGGAAGCACAAACGATAATCAAGAAGAGGAGAACCTCATTAGGCGTTTATTTCATTGATAGGCTTTTGGACATTGTGAAGAAAGTGGCCCAGAGGTACATGCATGATCTTATTCATCTTGAACAATATTTCTTTGTTTATAAAATAATGCAACTTTTAGCACCCATTTATCACACACAATATGTTTCGTTTATATGCACAGACTAGGTTGTATCGGAGCTTATTGTTGCACAAACCTTCCCCCATTCCCTGTTTGTAATCTCAGAAAAAAAAAATAAAATAAAAAATAAAAAAACAAACTTTAGAAAATTGTAGAGCAAATAGCTGGGTTTATTAATTCTAGGCAAGTTGTGATATGCTAAAGCTATGTGAAATTTCGAAAACAGGTTCTTCAAAAAAATTGCTAAGCAACATATATAATAGTACATAATCAAATTTTTGTGTCCTAAATAAATAAAAAAAGGTGAAATTTGGAATGAATTTTATTTTTGAATTGCCATATTAGAAATTTCTCATAATTTGGGCATGTTGGGTACTGCAGATAGCTGCTAGATATGTTCATGGGACATTGAGGAACTCCAATATGACGATCTCAAACATGATTGGGCTAATGGAACAAGTGTTTATGGCTAATCATCCGCTTAAAGGCTTTTATTTTATGACACCTAGTTTAGCTCAAGTAATATATAATACTCATACAATGCAATTAGTCCTTTTATTTTGTGACAATTTGTTACTTTTGATAGAAAAAAAAAAAAATCAACATTAATTAGTGTGTGACCACCTTCTCATAGATAGGGATGAATAATTTATGGCAAATTTTTATCTAAAAGTCACTTATTTGAATTATTATCCAATAAAGAGGGTATTTGATTTAATTTGTACTTTTCTCATTAGTCATTAATATGGCTTTAGTTTAGCATATCTCCTATAATTTTTAAACGGTTTAGTTTGAATTTTAAGTTTTTCATGTAAAAGAGAAAATAAAATTAAATCTGAACCATTGGTCGAAAATACTACTCTTCTGTAAATTTTTTTTTTTTTTTTCAGCACTTGAGCTAAACATGTAACCGGATAAATTGTTAGGTTCTAATAGAACCGAGACCATAAATTCTAAAGGAACTTAAACCTTTTAGATTTTGAGAAAAACAAAACATTTTATAAACACTAGCTTTGAGATTAATTTTGCGTTATTTTATTGATCATTCCATCATTTATTTGGAAATATTACAATGACATAGAATTGGAGATAAACTCCTAAAATTTTTTGGCGATACCTTCAAGTTGGCGTAAACACCTTATCGACATCTAGACTCTTATGACAATTGGACTTTGCACTGTAGTGTTACATACTCAAACTGTTAACTGAAATAGATAACTATCAACAAGCCATATCCCATATAACATTACCATTCAGCTTCCTTTTTTTGTTTTTTTTTTTGGGTCAATTTTGTCAATCATAACATGTATTGAAGGGCTAGCTTTATTATTAGTGTTACACTTACTTAAATCTTTGGTGTTAAACTTTTTTTTTGGTTTTCTTTGGTGTTAAATTTTGTTATTTATGTGCAAAAATTCTAGAGTGCTTTTTTTTGTGCCATTTTTGATGACTACTTGTAGGGCTCATTACTTTTAATTAGATTCATAATAATTTATGGCCCATTGTAACAAGATTTTGTTTTCAAAATGGGTTTGCAGAATCTTACTATAACAATAGTAAGTTACATGGTAAATTTGTGGGTTACTGCTGGGATTGAAAAAGGACTCTTTGATCCCCAAAAGTTCTAAGTCATGCGTGGAAAACGCCTTTTAGATGATGCTCAAAGCCGCAGATGAGGTTCCTGCACACAAAAAGTTTTAATTCGAAGGCCACCCTTCACCCTATATATATGGAAAAATATAAAAAAGCCTCCAAAACTATTAGACGTTTCCGTTTTAGCTCCTAATGTTCAGAAAGCGATAAAGTAGTCCCCCAAACTACCAAAAAGTTGCAATTTGGCCACTCCATTAGTGAACACCGTCAAATTGGATGAAAAATGCAAAACGACGTCCCTTTTTTAGGTTAAGTTACTAAAATGCCCTTCTGAAAAAAATAAATTTAAAAAATGCCCCCCAAAATTACGTCGTTTTAGGAAAAAAAAAAAAAAAAAAATCTGTGGTTAGGGGTGGCCGACGAGCCATCCCTAACCACAGATTTTTTTTTTTTTTCCTCAAAACGACGTAGTTTTGGGGGGCATTTTTTACATTGATTTTTTTTTGGAAAGACATTTTAGTAACTTAACCTCAAAAAACTACGTAGTTTTGAATTTTCCATCCTATTTAACAGTAATGACTAAAGAAGTGGCCAAAATGCAACTGTTTGGTAGTGTGAGGGGCTACTTTAACACTTGTTGAACATTAGGGGGCTAAAATTGAAACGGCTAGTAGTTTGGGGGGCTTTTTTATATTTTTCCCACACACACACACATATATATATATATATATATATATATATATATATATATATATATATCTTGTAGTTTGGTTTTAATAATTATAATGACAAACCTAAGTGTTTGTCTCTTGAATTGTTATTTGACAAACCCAATAATCTTACGAATTGGGAAGAGTGACTAGCAACTACTTACAAAAATATTGTTGTCGTTCTTCTTGTGTTTTTATTTTTTATTTTTTATTTTATTTTTTAATGGGGAACTCTTCCAAGGAGATCATGCCACTTCTTGTACTTCCTTACCACTAACAGCACCTACCAAAGTAGAAATTCGAGGCCCACGTGTTGGGAATAGGATTGTAAATCAGATATTTGCGTAGCGGAATAAATCAAATTCCCATGCCAAAATCCTTAAGGGCGTTGCGGAATGAAGAACATGTGAAAAACAGTTGTTATTTTAAATTAAATTTCAAGAACGAAGGACATTTATTTAGATATCAACGACCATTCCTGGCTTTGGACAAAAATTCTTTTTGGTTCTCCAAGAACATGTTCTTTCTTGTTCAAGAACACGAAGAACAATTTATTCTTTCTTCAAGAACACGAACAACAAGTTCTTTTTTTTCCAAGAACATGAAGATCAAGTGCTTATTTCTTCAAGAACACAATAGATCTTAGGGATACAAAGACCTCAAGATCTTCTCACCAATGACTGATAATAACCAAAAGAGCCTGGTCTCTTATTTGGCTCTTCAAATTTTAAACTTTTTTTCTTCGTGAGTTAACATAAAGAACTATTATAATTTTTAGAGAATTTCTCAAAAATATGTATCAAGATAACTTGATTTATTGATTTGAGAGCCCTATGCTCCTCTCTAATTATATGCATAGCTAAGGAGAGAATTCTAAGATTTTAGCAATGTGGGACAACTTGTAAAAGAAGACTCTTAGTCCTACTAGGAGTAGCATGGACAACCAGGGTTTAAACCCTAGCCTCCATGATTGGCCGTGTGGTTTACGGAGAACTCTCCTTGGGCCATACGGTT
Source organism: Corylus avellana (assembly GCF_901000735.1). NCBI lineage: Eukaryota > Viridiplantae > Streptophyta > Magnoliopsida > Fagales > Betulaceae > Corylus > Corylus avellana. The sequence goes on along the minus strand of NC_081545.1, from coordinate 10,439,577 downwards.
GCTTGCCTTGGGAATTGGGCTTGGGTTTTACCCCAGGTCTTTTTTCCTTGTCTCCAATACATATGCCTAGTGAATATTCCCTCACCTTATATGTTCCACTTATGCTCATTAGGCCTCTAGATTTTATCCCAAGCCTAATTGCTCTAAACCTCTTTAGCCCATGTTTTAAATAAATAAAAAACTTAGCCTAATAAATAAGAAAGCCTTATGTTCGTAATCATGTCACCCTAAAAATTAAAATCCATTTTTAGTAGAGCAATTTTTTTTGTAGCCGGCCCTAGAGAGAGAAGCTCTGACCTCTCTCTTGTTTTCCTCTCCAATGAGTTACCTTAGGGAGGAGGGATGGCTTTCCATCCCTCCTCCAACCCCCTTCCTCCCATCCCTCTTCCCTCCCCCCTCCCCCCTTCTTTTGCTTTCTATGCACTTGTTTTATGTTTTTCTTTGTTTTTTCTTTTTTGGCCCTATCACCAGCCTCAAAAGTAGCCACGCCACCCCTTCCACCTTGTTGACTCGCCACCTCATATAGTCATAGTATTTTTCCTTTGCTCTGTGGCGTTGGGGGTTTTTAGATTCGGTTGGATTGGTCTGCTCTAAGCTAGATCTATTCCTTTCGGGCTTGCTAGGCCAACGACGTGCCTCTTCCCTGCGTTCTCCAGTCTCTCCACCACCTGTTGCCGCCCTCCTCCTTGCAACACTGCCACCACGCTCCAGTGCGTGGCCTACACACGCCAACATGTAAACTTCACTCTCCTGCACGTGCTCCACGTGCGCCGGTTTTGCCTCGACTCCACCGATGCTGCTGTCTGCTAGTTTTTGTGTTGTTTCTGTTTTTATAATTTGTTTTTGCAATTTCTTTGTAACTTGTTTGAATAAGAATTTGTCCAGACCCTTGGTTGTGGATGTGAAAAATATCCTGGCTTTCAAGTCTAGTAGGATGAGTTTGGCATGGGGGTTTTCTGTTACCAGGGCTGAGGAATATGAGCTACCTATATAATAGGTTGAGTCTGTCTGGAATAGATCCGTTGTTCTTATTGAAGATTAGTCATGGGTTAGCGAATATTGATGTCATAGATAGGTCTTGAATGTAAGATTGTTGTCTATGTATCTATGACGTTGTAACCTCGTAGCTTCGGCTATGCTTTTTTCAGAGCTTTATGCACTGTGATGTAAGAACTTTATACTTGTGATCCTTCATTAATTAATGAGACTGAAATGATTTTCCCTTCAAAAAATAAATAAAATCATGTCACCCTGACATTTGTTACTGAAAGATCTACTAGGATTGTGCTCTACCTCCAATTGTCAAATATTAGAATAACAACCTAAACAATTATCAAATAGAAACAAACACAACGTAATATAAACGACATCGCAAACACAACACAATATTTTTTTACAAAGTGAAAAACCCTTTGAGCACATCAAAGGTGAAAACCACTTTGGGACAGCTAAACCCGAAAAATCATTATATGAAAATTTAGAGTTACAGACTAGACGATAATCACAACCTTGAGGACCTCTAGACCTAGTAAGAACAACAAGTGTCCTAGCTTGTCTCCATTCTAACCATCTTCATGTAGTGCATTTTCTCACCGACCCTTTGGTAGACTTCCTTCTTCAACTTCACCAAATCCACAATCTTCTTGTCATCAAAACGGATCAAGGCAATGTGCCAACAATCAAGAGCAAAGGACAGCCCAAGGCTATATCACGTTCTCGAATCAATCTCCCAAGACTCAGCAACCCTAGAGAAAAATCGAGACTTCTATCAACAAAAACCAAAGTAAAATACTGCCCAAAAAGTCTACAAAAAAAAAAAAAAAAAAAAAAAAAAAAAGAGCAGCAAAATCCTTAAATTTGAAGAGATTTTTGTCGTCACGTCTTAATGGGACACTTTCTCATTATGACGTGAAGGCCAGATTCGTAGATTTGAAACAACCCTCGTCCTAACGAGAAAGCAGTCCCGTCCTGACGTGAAGAACAAATGTCTCTTCTCCGTCACTTGTCTCATCTTAACGCAGCCTCTTACGAGAAAATAGTAGCTTCAACATTGGTCCCGTTACATGTCCCGTTTTGACGAGATTCCTGACGAGAAAACAGTAGCTTTAGCTATGGTCTCATTACATGTCCCTTTCTGAGGAGGTTCCTGACGAGAAAACAGTAGCTTCAGCTTCACTCTCGTCACATCCTCATTTTGACGCCACTCTTGAAGAGAAAACAGTAACTCCCTGTTACATGTTCCGTCTTGACGCAGCTCTTGACGAGAAAATAGTGACTCCCCGTTACATGTATCGTCCTAATGACACTCCTGATGGGAAACCAGTAACTCCCTGTTACATGTGTCGTCTTGACGGGGCTTCTGATGGGAAAATAGTGACTTCTTCAATTAGCCTCTGAGAGCCTAAAATCTATTTCCCAAAGTTTTAAATACACAAAGAAGGACAACAACAACAAGGACATTATAAGACAAGTCATTGAATTAGGCCAACCTAAAACCTAACAATCTCTCCCTTTGGCCATTCAATGACAAAATCCTAAACAAGGTTTAAAACTTTACACAAGGAACAAGGACAACATAAACAGCTACACACAAGGAAATCCAAGAGCAACCCTTCCAGACTAAATGCTAGGTCATTGGACAATTCACCAAAAACTATTGTTGCACTAAGCCAAACACAATCAAACACCATACCCTTTCCTGGTTCTGAAACATGTCACACAAAACACATTACTGCACCAAATTCAAAAGCAATTAAAAATAGAGAACTAGAGAACCAAACATTCAAAGATTTCAAACCTAAGGTTAAGCCAAATATGAACAAAGATAAACACCACATTGTTTCAAAATAACAAGCCAAAAACATCATAAAAACATCAATCAAATTCAGCAGATAAATTAAACACCAAATTAAAACCATATTGTTTGTCAAGTTTAACCCACATTTGTCCCCCTTTTGTCATAAATGAACAAAGGGAATGCACCATTCTTCATCCGAGGAGAGACTGCAATGTATTTTCAGTTCTGAAAGCTTGAGACTTTATCTCATCAAGACTCTGTTTGATCTCAGCAAATTCTTGTTTGATCTCATCAACTTGGGTGCTAAAAAAAAACCTTGTGTTCTTCAAGAAGCTTTTCCAACTCATAGAATGTTCTAGAGCCACTTGAGGTAAATGCAGAGGATGGGGATGGGATTCTCCTCTTCTCAGATTTGGAGATAGATAATCAGTCAAAAGCAGAAGGCTCACTCACAAAAACCTCATTTTGTAGTTGACGCACAGAGAAATGAGACAGCACCTTGCAAATAACTGCAGCATATCTAGACCTAGATTCAACACATTTGCATTATGAATAGATGCAATGCCGTCAATAATCATAGAACCAAGGACAACTTTGTGATTTGAGCCAGGCATACAAAAGGTACATATGATCAAGTGACAGAGCAGAACTCTGAATGAGAGGCATCAGATTACTCATGATCATGAGAGCTAGCATTCTCTCAGGAAGCTTGATAGATTTGACAGGATATGCTTTCATTGAGCTAGTTCAAGGTGCAAGCCCAAATAGCTCACCCATTTCCTCACAGGAAGGAGAATCCTCAGGAGCATATGGGAACTAACTCTTGGAAACAAGAGGAATCTTCAAGATTTTGGCCAAAATCTTTGGATCAATTGTAATATCTTTTCCTCTGAAAAATGTAAAGAGGGTTAAAGAGGAAGCACAATGTTGACAACCAAAAGACTTACTAAGGAATCACTTCACATGAAAGAAATCAAACCAACAATGTTCACATAGAATCCATTAGTCAAAAGAACCGTCTTGCTATTTCTCAAAAAGAAAAACAACACAATGATAAACAAGGAGAAGGAATGTTGTCTTAACACAGGGAACACATCATCAGAGATTTCTTTAAAGAGAACCGACAGGTGACAACAGAACAAACACAGAGATGCAATCAATGCAACTCACAATATATGGGCTAGAACACATAATATCAAAATAAGTAAACAGAACTAGCCACGTAACCCTAACCCATCCAAGATAGGACCCTAATTACCTTCACATTTGTCTAACCTAAATGTAATGTCCTTCATTAGGGAAATGATTTGGTTTATGGGGTCATTGTGAGTCTCAATCTTATAATCATTAGAGTTCTCCTTAATTTGAGATTTATGAGAGAGTTGGTTGCAATGACATCGGATATGACCTCTTTTGCCACAAGAATTACAGATGGGAACTTTCCTTTAGAAGGGAGTTTCCCTCATAGGAGTATGAGAGCATTGTTCATAGAACCCTCTCATTTCCAAAAGAATTTGGAAACATGTTGGTATTTCTACCCTTTCCCTTGTCACTTTTCTCAAGTCGACTTATCCCAACATGTGAAGCCGGAACAAAATTTATCAAATTTTTGGAAGCTACCACACTTCTTGAAGTAGAGGCATTTTGATCATATCCAATTCTATGTTTATCTCCAAAGGACTTTTGCATGCTCAGAATGGCATTCAACTTTGATGAAGGGGATTAAATTTGAGGGTTCTCTTTCTGGGCATCTTTCGAGCTCCTAATCCCATCGATTTTGCTCACAAAAAACTAATTTTCATCCTGCAAACTTGCACAAGTTTTGTTAGCATCAAACAATTTAGTCATCAAGAAATTTTTTCTACATTTAGAGATTTTCGATCTTGTAGGCCGATTCCAACAGATTTTGAAGAGATATGTTTTCTTCTTTAGCTGCAACTAGTTGCGTCAGGAGCTCCTTACACTTCCTCCTACCATCTGTGCAATTTCTAATAAGAGAGTCATGGAACACAAAATGACTCTTGCTCTTCACTGAACCTTCATCTCAGTTCTCTTCATAAGACTCACCATCTATCACTGCTAATGGAGAATCACTAGAACCTTGAATAGTTGTTGGAAATGCCATGTAGACAACTTTCTTCCATTTTTGGTCATCTGAGTCATTTGACTTTGATTCATCACTCAAGGATGAATTCATTGCGTTTTCTAGTTAGCATAGCAATTGGCTCCGAGTCAAATGACTCATCATCATTTGATTCTTCATCAGCCACTTCCTTTTCCTTCTTTGTGGTTTTTAATGCTATTCTCTTAGCTTTAGGAGATAATCTCCTGCTCTCATAAGCTATGAGAGAACCCACCAATTCATCAACATTCAATGATTCCACATCCTTGCTTTCTTCAACAATAGTTATTTTAGGATCAAAACGAGAAGGTAGTGACTGAAATTTTTTTTTCAACCACTTTAACTTCAGAAATTTTCTCACCAAGTCCTCACATGGAGTTCACAATTTCACTCAAATTGGTGCAGAATCACTGAATGTTTTATCTTCCTTTATGCTCACTGTCTCAAATCAAGATGTCAACATTTGAAGTTTGGTCTTCCTCACTCCTTATGATCCTTCATGGGTCTTCTCAAGAATATCCCATGCCTCTTTTGAGGTCTCACAAAGAGTAATTTGTCGAAACTCACCTGATGATATGCAATTGAAAATGCAACTTAATCCCTGATTATTTCAATTGCTCTTCACCGTATCTTCCTTACTCCATTTGTCAAAATCTCCATCTGGTTTATCAAATCCCTTTTCAACTGTGAGCCATATATTGTCATTAAGCCCTTTCAATTAGGCTTTCATATGAACCTTCCAATGATCATAATCATTACCATTGAAAATGGGAGGAGCATTGGTAAAGATTATCAAATCCCTTTTCAACTGTGAGCCATATATTGTCATTAAGCCCTTTCAATTAGGCTTTCATATGAACCTTCCAATGATCATAATCATTACCATTGAAAATGGGAGGAGCATTGGTAAAAGAAGTATTTGGCTTCATAACAAAGAGGTCAACGAACACGCTCAAAAGGTGAGTTTAAACTGAGCGAACCCGCTTTGATATCAATTGAAAGATCTACTAGGATCGTGCTCTACTTCTAATTGCCAAATAATCAGAATAACAACCTAAAAAATTATCAAATTGAAACAAACACAACGGAATATAAATAACATTGGAAACACAACATAAGATTTGTTTACGGAGTGGAAAACCCTTTGATCACCTCAAAGGTAAAATTCACTCCGGGGCAGCCAAACTAGAAAAATCACTATATGAAGACTCAGAGTAATAGACTAGATGATAGTCACAACCTTGAGAACTTCTAGACTTAGTAAGAACGACAGGCTTCCAGCTTTTCTGCATCATGACCAGCTTCACGTAGTGCATTTCCTCACCGACCCTTCGGTAGACTTCCATCTTCAAGTTCACCATACCCACAATCTTCTTGTCATCAAAATGAATCAAGGCAACATGCCAACAATCAATAGCAAAGGACAGCCCAAGGCTATATCACATTCTCTCTTGAATCAATCTCCCGAGACTCAGCACCCGTAGAGAAAAATTGAGACTTCTATCAACAAAAAACTAGAGAAAAATATTGCCCAAAAAGTCTACTGAAAACAGAGCAAGAAAATCCTTAAATATGAAGACATTTTCATCATCACGTCTTGACGGGATACTTTCTCTTTATGACGTGAAGGCCAGATTCGTAGATCTGAAACAACCCATGTCCTAACGAGAACGCAATCTCATCATCACGTGAAGAACAAATGTCTCATCTCTGTCACTTGTCTCGTCTTAACGCATCCTCTGACGAAAAAATAGTAGCCTCAACATTGGTCCCGTTACATGTCCCGTTCTGACAAGATTCGTGACGAGAAAACAGTAGCTTCAGCTGTGGTCTCATTACATGTATCATTCTAAGGAGGTTCCTGACGAGAAAACAGTAGCTTCAGCTTCACTCCCGTCACATCCTCATTCTGACACCACTCGTGACGAGAAAACACTAACTTCCCGTTACATGTTCCGTCTTGACGCAGTTCCTGAAGAGAAAACAGCAACTCTTCATTAAAAGTCTCGTCCTGACGGCACTTCTGACGGGAAACCAGTAACTCCCCGTTACATGTCTTGTTCTGACGGAAAACCGTCACTTCTTCAATCAACCTCTAAGAGCCTAAAATCTATTTCTCAAATTTTTAAACACACAAAGAAGGACAACAACAACAAGGACATTACAAGAAAAGTCATTGAATTAGGCCAACCTAAAACGTAATAGTTACGCAACAATATTTTAATCACAATTAATTCCACTAAATGATTGGGAGTGAACTCCAATAAATATTTTTTAATAAACAATTAATTCCTTTTACTTTGACTTATGATTCCTGCATGAAATATTCTGTAACATAATTAAGGTTAAGGATATTGTCACTTAATTTTCTAGCTTTTTATCCTTGAGTCACTTATTTTAAGTTATTCTCATACATGTGAAAAACACATGTCTATATTTTGGTATGCCAACCAAAGTGCCCCGGCTGGAGACTCTGAGAATAATAACCGTAAAATCTATCTAAAGGGAAAATTGATTGTCTCTTTGTTTACCAATAAGGGATTTTGATTCCCTCTTGAAGTCGATGTTCCTATAATGTTAGATGTGATTACCCAAAGTACTGAGCACTGTTGACCAATGATAGGTCTCACGTTTAGATAAATGTAGGTAATCAACACTTTACATATGAGTTCACGAACTTCTCAGGATTTAGAATCAAAGTCTAAATAGTCTTTAGGGAGTTTTACTGTCTTTCCTTAATATATAGTATCTTTATGAAAAGACAACTCCTCGGTCCGTTCAGTGCCTTAGGATCTCAGCACACTACACATCAATCTCGATGTCACCGCTTCACTTGATCAAGGTAGATCATCAAGATTCGATGTGTAACGATCTTACTCAAAATGGAATTTCCAATTCCATTTACTGACTGCGAACTGTATATATTTAAGTATACAAGGATTATGGACTATGACCTTGTGTGATAATTATGTTACTCGCACCCGTAGCCATATTCAATATAATCATAGGACCTTTCACATGTATAACAAATGTGATGAACTTGGTAATAAGTATGTAAAATACATTTTATATGCTATACGCTCAAATAATTTTAATTAGTGAATATAACATATATATTCATTACAAACATTTGAATGTCAACACATATATAAAATAATTGGGATTCAGGGCATAATCTCAACACCACGATCACTTCATGCTCAAATATAGATTTATGAACCCTTGGAATGAGATAGCTTTAGGTTTAGTATAAGCTATTGTTTCGATTCCCGAGTGAGTGCAAATATTAGTGCCGTTTAAACACACGCAAACCATGCCGAACAATCACCGGATCATTGTTAGACTACTATCAAAGTTTGCTATACCATCATCGTTAGATATAATACCCCCAAAAACCACCAACTTTTAAAGGTTAATAATTTTCTCAAAGCACTTTTATAAAACATATTCTTGAAAGGTGTTATAGCCTAATACCCTAAACCCCTTGTAAGTGGTCCCAAATCCCTTGAAATTTTCCAACAAAAAAAAAAAAAAAAAAACCAAAACCAAAACCAAAACCAAAACCCAACTCTCTACTCAAACGTTGGCCTGGGGACCACCCAAGCTTTTTCCCTTAACCTTAATGCAAGTGTTTGCTAGGGGGATCACCCCGAGCGTTTGTTGACCAGTCTTTGGGCCATTGGGTAATACCCAAACATACACTTTAATCCTTTGATCCACTATGTAAATAGTACCCCAACGTTTGTTGGCAATGTGAAAAAAGTAATTTAAACCCATTATCCACTTTTGAGAAGAAGGCAAGCCCCAAGCCCCTATATAAATTCTCATCTTCGTCCCTTAGTCTCTCCCAACACTAGAAAAACCCTAAGCCTAGAGTGAGGAGTGAATTATAAGGGATCTTGGTGTGTTTTGCAATCTTCTAAGGTAGCCCCTTGCCCAAACATTTAGCATTTATATTATGCTTCCTATTTTGTGTCTATTACAAGTTTTAAAGATGCCTTGACGAGTTTTTGTACTTATTTTCTTAAAAAGAGCAAGAATGTTTTTAAAGAGCTTTAAACTCGCCTTTAAACTCTATTAGTTACTTCATGTATATATTTCGAGGATAATGTATGCTTCCTTTATGCTTATTAGATTTCTCAGATTTATTTTACCTTTCTATGCATTCACTCTGATTATGCTTTGAGGGGCGATTCCTCAGTCAGCTACCAGTTAGTTATATTGGGGTAGTTGCTAGTTACCCTACCAGACTGGTTAAGACCAAATTTGGGGGCATTACATTAGATATCGTTGACTATTTTTTGATGCCAATCATTTTAAGTAATAGTTGGGCGTTGAAAAACATTTTTTAAACAATTTAGTTGAAAATATATTTTGATGAAAAATATTTTATGTCAAAACAAATAAATCATAAGATACAAATTATAGTGAAAAAAAACGTGAGGAAAAGTCATCCATCTTCTTTCTTTGATCTTTTCTTAGCTATGTGGTTTGCAAGAAAAGGCACTGTAGTTGGATGCATGAACCCGCCACCATACAGAAGCATATAAAGGCCAATAATAGGCCTACCAACCTCCAACCCCCAGGCTCCAGCGGAAGTGTTAGGTGAAGAATTTTTCAACACCTAATATAATAGATTGGTTAGGTTTTAACTTTTAAGGAAATTTAGACTTTAAAGATTTTGAGGTAACTTAGACATTTTACAAATACAAGGTTTGAAATTAATTTTTGCTTACCATCTTTTTTAATTGAACGCCCTTAAGATAATAGTACTATTAAAAGATAAAAATACAAAATAAAACAGTTAACTAATGAATAACAAATGAAGATAATGATGTCCTTATTAAACTATTACTATTCTCGGATATTTAACTAAACACTTACAAAAAAACTCAAAATTCATGGTGGACATACCCCATCTATATATATATGTTTAGTGTAAAGGAGTGTTAAATCACAATTTATCACAAAAATTTAAACTGATATAAATAAATTTAATCATTTAATCAATACTTTAACAAACAAATAAGCTACTGGTTCTTGTCTGCCAGTAATAGCAAATGCCACACGCATTAGAAATTTGACACTCTAGAAAAGTCACTCTATGGTGACATATACATCCATGTGTCTAGCCTTCAAATGAGACACTTCACATCAGGAATTATGATTTTCAAGAATTTGTTGCCTAAATTATTGCGAAAGAATGTATATAGCACTCATCTTTACAAATAAATTTGAGGGGTACAAGTACTTATCGAAATAGATAAGTCCGATATGAATATAACGTTGGACATCTCAATCCGTCAGGAGATATGGTGTCCCTTGGTTCCTTGGCTAGCATTAATAGCATATGACAAACTAGAAATTGGAGGCCCAATGTCACTTCATGTTGAAATATAAACTTAATTACGTAACCTTGGAAATGAGACAACTAATTGAGTGGCTGCTGATTAGTTTTTGTTGAAAAGTTTGTATTTGTTTTGGCTTCTTAATTTGCATTCTAGCACTTGCTTAGTTTTTATTGGACTGGGTTTGTTCACGTGGGTATTTTGGTCGGCATATGTTCGGAGCTGTTAAATCTTCACGTGAAAAGCTGCATTTTTTATTGGTTCTTACATGTCATACAATCAAAATTTGTTAATTTAATAGGCAGAGTCTGAGGAGTAAATTATTTTTTTTGGCATACTTGAGGGACTTTTAAGTTAATTTTGATACCACATGCAGTTAATTGTACGTAAATAAGGTAAACCATAGAGATTAATTTATATTTTTCCTAATAAATTTAGTTTTAGAGTAATGTTAGATATTATATTTTATTTAAAAATGTTGATGTGCTACTCTTAACTAACTATTTAATTTTATTTAATTTTTTTAGGCAATTCCAAGAGCATTGGAAATGGAAGAAATGACACTATAGAGTTGAATAGGAGAAAATGGATCTTGAACGGAACTCACGAAGGTACCTCATCTAGGCAATTGCTGACTGAAATATGATCTCATGGTGCTTAAGAATTCATTCATGTCCCGTTCCTTGGCTAATGTGAGTCTCGGCTAAGAATCATTCTCTTCTATTTAGCTCTAGAGTGTGATTTCTCCCATTTTGAATTTCTTGGTATTAAGTAGAAAAGAAAATGAGATCTTTTTATTTTTTATAGAACAATGATTAAGCCAATTGTTAGTTGACAGTGTCATATCTGTATTGTCAGATAAAAATATAATATATATCTACCATTATTTTTTAATATCAAAATTTAAGGAGGCCTTACAAATTTATGTTCAATGTTGTGAAAATGCAGCATTTTGATAATCTAAGGTGGGATATTGTCATGTGTGGTACAAATATTGTTTTAACTTTTTTTTAAGGGAAAAACATACTTTAAACCCCTAAATTATGATCACATTTTTTGTTTATGCTTCCAAACTTTAAAAAGTGACATTGAGGCCCTTTGAACTATCACTGTGTCAAATTAAACATTTTTTATTTTTTTTCCAAAATGCCCTAGAAGTTATTAAAAAATTACCATTTAAAAAAAACTAAAATTATTAAAAAATTAAACAAAAAGGGGGAAAAAATTAAAATACCAAAAGGGGTGACCTTTTTCATATTAGCTCCCTTAATTTTTTTTTTTAAACTATTTTTTTTTTTAATGACTTCAAGGGTTTTTGGGTAAAAAAGTCTAATTCAACATACGGTGGTAATTCAAGGGGTCCCGATGCCACTTTTTAAAGTTTGAGGGTGTAAATGAAAATGTAGTAATAATTTAGGGGACTAAAATATATATTCTTTTTAATTTATGAAAATGAATAAAAATTTTAAAGGGAAAAATATAAAAAAGCCTCATGAACTAACCGTTGTTTTTGAAATAACCATATGAAGTTTAAAGTGTGCTAAAGTGATATATCAAACTACCCAAAATGTATAAAAAATGTCACATTTTTATTATATTCCTATAATACTCTTATTCTCTTAAAACTGAAATAAAAAATTAATAAAATAAAAAACTAAAACAGTGAGCCACTTCCGAGTAGCCTGCCAGCCACATCTGAGATGGCCGGGGGTGGCCACCCCATTACCAAATTGGGGGTTGTTATTAGCTTTTGAATTTTTTATTATATCCCTGATAATACACGATCCATTGATGGGAGTTCTTTTTTTTTTTTTTTTTTTTAATTTTTATATTTCCCTTGTTTTAAACTAGTCAAGCATCAAGTTGGGGTTGTTATTAGGTTTTGTGGGAATACATTTTCGTATACCATCAAATCATAAGCAACGTGCTTGGCAAATCACATTTATTCCATCAACATTATAATGTGTAAAATGGCTGATAGGGAGACATAAATTTCAAGGTGAAACAATGGTGGAGCCAGACAATTGATATTGGGGGTGTCACTATTTTGAGAGTGTCGAGTGGTAACTTGCATAAGTAGGAGATAATTTTTTTTCTTTCTTTTTTTTGGGGTTGTCGTGTGGAACTTGGGTAGGAAAATAGCAAACTTTTTTTTTTTAAAAAAAAAAAAAAAAAAAAAAAAACTTTGGGGGTGCCGTGGCACCCCAAAAGCCTCAAGTGGCTCGGCCACTAAGGTGAGACATTCATCCCATTGGCTTGCAAACCGTCAAATCATAAAAAATGTGGCAAATCACAATTTTTTTTTTATTTATTTTTTTTAAAAAAAAACCTTAACATCGAAATATTTTTCTTTTTTCATCTTTTATATTACATCATTCATTTTTTATTATTATTAAAAAAAAAAATTCATTACAAAACAAAATTTTTTCACTTTTCAATACAAAAAATTCAAAACTTTATATCATATTAATCCACGTAAGCTACATTAATATCTAAGGCAAAAGAGTTTGCTAAATGGACTCTAAAATACTTAACAGTGTTCATCCCGTTCGCTTGTAAACCATCAAAATAAAAAACGTACAACGTGCTTGACACATTAAATCAAATAATTGAAGTGAAACCCTACTTGATATATGGTATTCAGGCTCATGACTTGTATTCACAACGTTTATCACATTGGCTGCTATATTACATTCAATCTGCATTTAATGTGGTGGGTGGAAATTAATTCTTTGGCTTTAAATAGGTGAGGGTCTCTTCACTTGGACTCCCACAACTTAGAATTTTACCTAGTTTTGTAATTGAAGCCTTGAAAACACAAACCGTTATGGAGAACTTCAGGGAAGGGTTAGAGCCAGTGAGTCCCTATGGACACTACTTCAACAGCTCTGAACTATGTGTATCTATTATTGGAGTTTTTGAATATGAGATACCCCTCAACCTCGTCCATGCCATGTCATGGCTCGAGAATGTTTTCCTCCCCATCCATCCACGCCTCTCCTCAATCATGGTGCCCTCACTCTCTTATTACTATCTTTATCTCAATCATTATTTTTTACCATGTAAAATTTTTTACAAATTGAGTTGTATGAATTCCTCAAACCTGGTCTTTAAAAGTGTCATTTGTTGCTTTAGCATGTGAGAAGCACAAGTTATTAAAAAATGATAGAAATATTCAGAGGTTGTGTCCCATACAATCTATTTTGTAGAAAATTTATATAGTTTAGAGACTATGTTTAAGGAATTTATGTCTTATTTTTTTAAAAAAAAATATTTTAGGGGAAACTTCACTTTGGCCCCCTAAACTTTCACTCGATTTTACAAACCTCCCCTGAACTTCAAAATCTCTCATTTTGGACCCCTCAACTTTCAATTACTCTCAATGTGGACCCTCCGTCAGATTTTAAAAGTTATATGACGTTTATACTCCTGACTTTTGTATAAAATTCTAACTTCCAAAACGTTTTTTTATTTTAAAATCAAGGATATTTTGGTCTTTTTTTGTATTTTTAACGGCTAAAATTAATGGAAGGGTTCTAATTGAGAGTAATTGAAACTTCAGAGGTCCAAAATTAGAGTTTTGAAAGTTTAGAGGGGGTTTGTAAAATCGGGTGAAAGTTCAGAGGGTCAGTGAAGTTTTCCCAATATTTTAGTTATGACAACTTTTCTAAGTAGTGAGGATTCTGTATGCAGGTTACAAATGAAGAGGGTGAGAAAAAATGGAAAATGGTTGAAGTGAAGCTTGAAGACCATGTTAACGTCCCTATTATCCCAACTGGCTTGTCACCCACAGCATACGATGAACATCTTGACGACTGCATATCAAATATTGGAATGGAGAAGTTCCCACAAAATAAACCGATGTGGGAAGTTCATATATTTAACCACCCAACAAGCAATGCAGCTGCCACTCTCATAATCAAGGTCCACCACGCGCTTGGCGATGGCTACTCAGTCATGAGTGCACTTCTTTCTTGTGTGCAAAGGGCTGACAATCCTTCACTTCCGCTCACATTGCCTTCACGCCGGAGCACAGAAGCACAAAGTGGCAACAAAAGTGCTTGGGCGAGAGTGCCTCAACTCTTTTCCTTGGTCTTCAACACTGCATCAGATTTTGGATGGAGCTTGTTGAAGAGCACTTTGGTTGAAGATGATATAACGCCGATAAGGTCTGGGGATGAAGGAGCCGGATTTTTGCCACTCACGTTATCAAGCATGACGTTCTCTCTTGATCGTATGAAACACATTAAGACCAAGCTTGGAGTGGTGAGAATATCAAACTATATTTGTTAATTTATGATTTGAATTTCAGGATTTTCATATTTACTTTTATCAGATATAGTTTCCAAATATTGTTTTTGTCATACACTCCCGCTTCAATTAAATATTTCACGTATTAGGCGATCGAATTTAAGCTCACACATAACAAGAGTGTTAAAATATTAATTTAAATAATAACGTCAACTCTTTCATATCAGCTTAAGCTTTTAAGTGAAGTAATGATTCATGATTATAAAGCAAAAGAAAGCTAATCTCATGATTAGTTATGTACTTTTTAGTAACTTCTAACTGATACATTTCTTGAAGGCTTTGATAATTAGAACCATTTGCATATCTTATTAGTTGTTTTTACGTAAGATTTCATGTGAAGTCAAATTTTTTTTGGTGGATTGATCTAATTTAAACTTGTCCAATTTAATTTTTTTTAACAAAATAAATTAAAATTTGTGCGCTAAAACCTTCTTAGCTAGAAACTGCATTTTTAGGTTTTTCAAGCTCCACTTCAGACTTGGTTTGAAGTTTCGAACGTTACAATTTGTTTGACCTTTTAGATCATTTGCATGAAATATGAAACATCCGTCCTAAGTTCTTGGTCTCCAAGTTCACTTACAATTATTGGTCTCCAAGTTATTTGCAACATATTTTAAATGTCTAAAATATGACACAGGCCATCATGTTTGACCATCCACGACAAATAACTACAGATGGGCATTGATTCTCTATTAAATGTTTGGGCACCATTAACCGTACTCGAAATAAATGTTTCTGGACATGCATAGTTACATTAATTAATTCAATCAAAATTAGGAAACCATATTAAAGTCACAAAAGAAAATCATGGGCTTGGGCAAGCCGGGAAAGGTCATAGTTTCAAGAATAGAATTATCTCCATTTCATGTTCAGAATTTATAGTTTTTGCATCTAACATTTGCCTGCTGGTTAACGTGCAATGGACATAACAATAGTTCCTAATTAACTTTGGCTAGTTTCAGCGAAATCGATGCTTAGAGTATATACTTTTGTTAATAGATTGTTTCATTTGAATTTTATTTTCCGAAGTGCAGACGGTGAATGATATAATTGTTGGGATAATCTTCTATGGAACCCGGTTATGCATGCAAGAGATAAGCCATAAATCAAGCAATTCAGATTCTACAGCATTGGTGTTGCTCAACACTAGGAAAGTTAGGAACTATAAATCAATCAAGGAGATGGTGGGAGACTCAGAGGCACCATGGGGGAACCGAATTGCCTTCTTGCATGTACCAATACCAAAGCTTAATGATTCTAAATCCTCAAACCCACTTGAGTATGTGTTGGAAGCACAAACGATAATCAAGAAGAGGAGAACCTCATTAGGGGTTTATCTCACTGATAGGCTTTTGGACATTGTGAAGAAACTTAAAGGCCCAGAGGTACATGCGTGATCTTTTTAATCTTGAACAATATTTCTTTCTTTATAAATTAATGCAACTTTTAACACCCATTTATCACACACAACATGTTTTCGTTTATATGCACAGAGTAGGTTGTATCAGAGCTTATTGTTAAGCAACCCTTCCCCCGTTCCCTGTTTGTAATCTCAGAAAAAAAAAAAACAAAACAAAACAAAACAAAAAACAAAACCTTTCAAAAATTGTACGTAGACCAAATGGCTGGGTTTATTAATTTTAGGCAAGTTGTGACATGCTAAACCTATGTGAAATTTCAAAAATAGGTTCTTCAAAAACATTGGTAAGCAACATAATAGTACATAATCAAATTTTTGTCTCCTAAATAAATAGAAGAGGTGAAAATTGGAATGATTTTTATATTTGAATTGCCATATCATAAATTTCTCATAATTTGGGCATGTTGGGTATTGCAGGCAGCTGCTAGATATGTCCATGGGACATTGAGGAACTCCAGTATGACAATCTCAAACATGATTGGGCCAATGGAACAAGTGACTATGGCTAATCATCCGCTTAAAGGCTTTTATTTTATGACACCGGGTTTAGCTCAAGTAATATATAATACTCAAACAACGCAATTAGTCCATTTATTTTGTGATAATTTGTTACTTCTGATATATATATATATATATATAAATCAACATTAATTAGTGTGTGACCACCTTCTCATAGATAGGGATGAATAGTCCCCAAGTGATAGTTCGATCGGCTGGATACTACATCTTATGAAGTAGTGGTTACTAGTTCGAATTCTCCATCCCCCTCTTGTGGGGATATGTGAAAAAAAAAAAAAAAAAAAAAGATAGGGATGAATAATTTGTGGCAAATTTTTATCTAGAAGTCACTTATTTGAATTATTATCCAATATAGAGGGTATTTGATTTAATTTGTACTTTTCTCATGAGTCATTAATATGGCTTTAGTTTAACATATGTCCTATAATTTTTAGACGGTTTAGTTTGAATTTAAGTTTTTCATGTAAAAGAGAGGATAAAATTAAATCTAATCCATTGGTCGAAAATACTACTCTTCTGTAATTTTTTTAACGGTGCCTAAGCTAAACATGTAATGAGATAAATTGTTAGATTCTAAGAGAACCTAAATCTTAAATTCTAAAGGAATTTAAGCCTTTTAGATTTTGAGAGAAACAAAACATTTTACAAACACTAGCTTTGAGATTAATATTGCTTTAGTTTATTAATCATTCCCTCATTTATATGGAAATCTTACAATGACATAGAATTGGAGATAAACTCCTAAAATTCTTTGGAGATACCTCCTAGTTGGTGTAAACACCTTATTGACATCTAGACTCTTATGACATTGGACTTTGCACTGTAGTGTTACAGACTCAAACTCTTATGACAATTGGTCTATTTTGTCAATCGTAACATTTATTGAAGGGCTAGCTTTACTATTAGTATTACACTTAATTAAATCTTTGGTGTTAATTTTTTTTTTTTTTTTTGGTATTATTTGGTGTTAGATTTTTTTTATTTATGTGCAAAATTTTCAAATTCTAGATTTTTTTTTTTTTGCCATTTTTTATGACTACTTTTAGGACTCATTGCTTTTAATTAGATTCATAATAATTTATGGCCCATTGTAACAAGTTTTTGTTTTTGTTTTTGTTTTTCTTTTTCTTTTTCAATTATGGTTTTGCAGAATCTTACTATAACAATAGTAAGTTACATGGGAGATCTGAGAGTTACTGCTGGGATTGAAAAAGGACTCTTAGATCCCCTAAAGTTCAAGTCATGCGTGGAAAACGCCTTTCAGATGATGCTCAAAGCCGCAGATGAGGTTCCTACACACAAAAAGTTTTAATTTGAAGGCCACCCTTTATATATATTTATATATATATATATGCACATCTTAGTTCGGTTTTAATAATTTTCATGACAAACTAAGTGTTTGTCTCTTGAATTGTTATTTGGCATGTATTATGAACACTTCCGATAATCTTACGAATTGGGAAGAGTGACTAGCAACTACTTACAAAAATATTGTTGTCGTTCTACTAGTTTTTTTTTTTTTTTTGGATAACGGGGAACTCTTCCAAGGAGATTGGGCCACTTCGTGTACTTCCCCACCACTAATAGCACCTTCAAAAGTAGAAATTTGAGGCCCAGAGTCACTTCATGCTCAAATATAGATTTATGAACTCTTGGAATGAGACAACTTTAGGCTTAGTATAAGCTATTCTTCTAATTCCTGAGTGAGTGCAAATATTATTGCTGTTTAAATACACGTAAACTATGCCGAACAATCGCCGGATCATTGTTATTTGTTAGACCACTATCAAAGTTTGCTAGACCATCGTCGTTAGATGTAATGCCCCAAAAAACCACCAATTTTCAAAGGTTAATTATTTTCTCAAAGCACTTTCATAAAAATATTCTTCAAAGGTTTTATAGCTCAATAACCTAAGCCCCTTGTAAGTGGCCCCAAATCCCTTGAGATTTTCCTAAAACAATACCAAAACCTAACTCTCTGCCTGAACGTTCGCTAGGGGAGCATCCGAGCGTTCGCCCTTAACCTTAGTGCCAGCGTTTGCTAGGGGGACCACCCTAAGCATTCGTTGACCAGACTTTGGGCCATTGGGTGATACCCAAGCGTATGCCTCAACCATTTGATCCAATGTAAATAGTACCCGAACGTTCGCCGACACTCTGAAAAGTAATTTTTACTCATTATCCACTTTTTAGAAGAAGGCACGCCCCAAGCCCCTATATAAACTCATCTTCATCCCTCAGTCTCTCCCAACACCAGAAAAACCCTAATCCTAGAGTGAAGAGTGATTTGGAAGGGATCTTGGTGTGTTTTGCCATCTTCTAAGGTAACCTCTTGCCCAAACATTTAGCATTTATGTTATGCTTCGTCTTGCCCGAATATGCGAGCTTAGGGTTTTAACGGCCCATTTTGTTAAAGAGAACCTATTGTGTCACTCAGCTGACATATCCTATGCGTGGTCAGTCGGCTGACATATCCTACGTTTTTAAGGAAAGCGTTAGTAAATGTTTACTTACCTCATACATTCGCTTGAGTCCTCCGACATAACGAATCATTGCTATAACAAAACATGACTCATCATTATATGCAGTACTAGAGAACTCTACAAGGTCCCATCTAACGAAAATGGATGGCTAAAACCTTTGTACACATTTATGGAACTTAGGGGCATGTAACCCATTCTCTAGTCGAGCGCTTGTTCCCTAGGGCGAGCGTTCGGCCAGGGGCTAGGGTTTGGCCAAAAATCCCCAAAAATGATTTTAAGCTTCTATCTAAGGCTGTGGGTTGGCATCTTCTTTCCTATGCTTAAAATAAACACATATACCAAAACACAAATAATCAAAATGGTGTTTAAAAGCATTCTGAAAGCATTCTTGGTTTTGTTAAGAAATAGGTACACTAAGGGCAAAACATTTTATCATGCAACTTTTAAAAAGAACAAGGGTGGGTTGAAAATCTTTCGAAATCATTTTTTGCTTTTACAAGAAATGGGTACAAAGAACTTGTCATGGCATCTTTAAAACTTGTAACACTAGAAGAGTAATCAACAATAGAAAATCAAGAATAAGCGATTAAGAAGTTACCTTTGAAGATAGCTAAAATTCCACAACTCCTCCTTCTCCAAGAACACTCACAAACCTCACAAACTCTCAAAAACCAACCAAGCAGGGTTTCTCTAGGGCAACAGAGGCTAAAATGAGGTTTAAGGGTCATATGGGGGGGTGGGTTTATATAGGGGAAAAAGATAAGGGCGCTGCATGGAAAATCTTGAAAAGGTGCGAGCATTTGTGTACTATGGTGTCGAGCGCTCGTGTACTGTTCAAAACAGGTTAAAAATACTTTTCAAGCGTGCAATTTGGGTACTGTCCAAGAGTCTGAAAATTGGTTATCGAGTGCTCGCGTACTATAGCAGCGACTGCTCGTGTACTGTTCACAAAAGGTAAAAAATGCTCTGAGGTATGATTGGGTAATGCACAATGGGGTTTTGCACTGTTTATGCGTGCACTCGTGTGGTCCCTTGGGCGAGCGTTCACCCAATAAGGGTACTTTGGATTTTTTCTTGCTAAAAGGCTTTGAGGGCTTGTGTTAATCAAATAAGGTTTAGGCCACGTGTTTGAAGGTTCATTTTAAGGAATTATTAACCGGTTAAGAAACCTTTAACATTTTAAAAGAAATAGTGATTTATCAAGATATTACAAACCCTGCTGAGAATGAGTATTATCTCGGGTAGACTATACGTGATAGGTATGACCTAATAAAGTATTAGTTTTCTTCATTAAAGTCTTAGGCGATTGCCACTGGAAGTACACTTCTTATTTCAACAAAATGATATTTTTATGGTGTATTAACGGAGACAACACCTCTTTCTAACATTTGTCAAACTGCACGTTTATTTCTGCTCATTAATAATTGGCTCATGTCGTACCCAATTGTGAAGTTTACTTACTAAGAACACTAGCAGTAGCTTTCCTTTGATTTTTCCTAAGTTTAGGGCACAAAACTACCTTTTACTTTACAATGAAAATATATTTCACAATATCTTCTCTTACATTTCCCTATACCATTAAAATATTATTTCTTTACAAAATACAAGTTCCCCACCTCCTCTCATTTTTTTTACAAAATCCCAACACAATCCCCAATTAAAGACAAAAAGATAAAAGATGAGAGAGGATAGAGAAAGGTTTATATTAAAATAATGTAAGTATAGGAAACCACTTTTTGTTCCCTATGCATTGGGAAACACTGTAACAACCCTTGAAGGTTGGTTAAATGTAAGGAATTTGAAGTGAGTAGGCTTTTGTGGGTTTTTTGAAATTTTTCCTAAACATGAAGAAGGGAATGGCATATGGGGCATTTGTTGCTAGAGTAGTCTAAGCCTTTAGATTTATGTAATTATTACATCTTGTAGGAAACCTTTTTCTAGGAAGAGGAAAGTGGAGAGATTGCCACTACGGATTTATTTAAGACAGAGATCTTCATGTTGTTATCAGGTTTGATCAGATTACTTGTATTTCTATTAGGTTCTCCATATCTATATTTCGAGGATAACGTATGCTTCATTTATGGTTATTAGATTTCTTAGATTTATTTTACCTTCCTATGTATTCACTCTAATCATGCTTAGAGTGGTGATTCCCTAATCAGCTACTAGTTAGTTATATTGGGGTAATTGCCAGTAACCCTACCAAATTGGTCAATGGTAGATTTTTAGGTTAACATTATATATATGCTCGATACAGTGAAGAAGAAATCATAGGGGGGGGGTGGGGGAGTGTTAACATTATATATCGCTGACTATTTTTTGATGTTGCTCATTTTTAGTAGTAGTTGGGCGGCGAAAATTTTTTTAAAAAAAATTTGGTTGAAAATATATTTTGACGAAAAATATTTTGTTTTAGAACAAATGGATCATAAGTTACAAATTATAGTGAAAAAAAAATGTGAGGAAAGGTCATCCCCCTTTTTTTTTTTTTTTTTTTGTTATCTTATTAGCTATTTGTTTTGCAAGAAAGGCACTGTAGTTGGATGCATGAATCCGCCACCATACAGAAGCATATAAAGGCCAAGAATCGGCCTATCAACCTCCAACCGCCAATCTCCAGCCAAAGTGTTAGGTGAATAATTTTTCAACACCTAACATAATAGATTGGTTAGGTTTTAACTTTTACTGGAATTTCTACTTTTAAGATTTTGAGGTAACTTAATCATTTTACAAATACAAGATTTGAAATTAATTTTTGTTTACCATGTTTATCAATTGAACGCCATAAAAATAATAGTACAATTAAAAGATAAAAATACAAAACAAAACAGTTAACTAATGAATAACAATTGAAGATAAATGATCTCCTTATTAAACTATTAGTCTATTACTATTCTAGGATATTTAATTAAACACTTACAAAAAAATTCAAAATTCATGGTTGAAGTACCCCGTCTATATATATATATGTTTCATGTAAAGCAGTGTTAAATCATAGTTTATTTCAAAATTTTAAACTGATATGAAAGAGTAAATTTAATCATTTAATTAATAGTACTTTAACAGACAAATAGGCTACTGGTTCTTGTCTGCTAGTAATAGCAAATGCCTCACGCATTAGAAATTTGACACCTTGGAAAAGTCACTCTATGGTGACATATGCATCTACACGGGTAGCCTTCAAATGAGACACTTACCATCAGGAATTATGATCTTCAACAATTTATTGCCTAAATTATTGAGAAAGAATGTATATAATAACACTCATCTTTACAAATAAATTTTAGACGGTCTAAGTACTTATCGAAATGTACAAGTCCTATATGAATAAAATGTTGGGCATCTCAATCGGTCAGGAGATATGGTGTTCCTTGGTTCCTTGCCCACCATTAATTGCATATGCCAAAGTAGAAATTGGAGGCCCAATGTCACTTCATGTTGAAATATAAACTTACCTAACCTTGGGAATGAGACAACTTGAGTTAATGCTGATTAGTTTTTGTTGAAAAGTTTGTGTTTGTTTTGGCTTCTGTCTTTGTATTCTAGCAGTTGCTTGTTGGATGGGCTTTTCCTTCTATTTGCAGTTTGTAGGTGGGGTTAGCTTTTGCCTTTGTATTCTGGCAGTTGCTGTGGTTTCGATCTTATTGTTTTATTTAACAATGATTAAGCCATCGTTGGTTGACAGTCAATATTGTCGAATAAAAATATAGTATCTATCATTGTAATGACCGAGGAAAAAGCGCTAGTCATATCTACGTTATTATTACAAAATGACTAGTCAATTTGGAGCTTCCTTAGAATTCATTATAAAGCCCAGTTTTACCTAGTAACTATGCATGAGACTTAGCACCCATAACTATCTTTATAAACCACCCACTCTATGTGGGCTTCTTCTCATCTTTCCAATGTGGGACCGAGGTGTTACAAACTCCCTCTCTTAAATTTCTGACGTCCTCGTCAGGGCCACGTCATGCAATGCTCTAATACCACATGGTGTGGCTTTACTAGGTGGCTCTGATATCATTTGTAACGACCTAGGAAAAAGCGATAGCCACATCTACGCTATTACCCCAAAATGACAAGTCAATTTGGAGCTTCTCTAGAATTCGTTATAAAACCCAGTTTCACCTAGTAACTAGACAATGTGGAACTTAACACTCATGACTATCTTTATAAACCACCCACTATATGTGAGTTTCTTCTCATCTGCCCAATATGGGACCAAGGTGTTACAATTATTATTTTTTAATATCAAAATTTAAGGAGACCTTACAAATTTATATTGGTCAGCGTTCAATGTTGTGAAAATGTAGCATTTTGATAATCTAAGGTGGGATATTGTCATGCGTGGTAGAAATATTGTCTTAACTTTTTTGAAATGTATGAAAATGTAAAATTGTTTTAACCTACTCTAGGCATCCAAGTTGGGGGTTGTTATTAGCTGTTGAACTTTTTTGTCGGAATACCCATCAAATCATAAGCAGCGTGCTTGGCAAATCACATCAAATAATTGAAGTAAAACTCTATTCCTTATGGTATTAACAATATACTGTGTCGACAGCTAGTGAGACCCGAGTTCTCTATAATTTATGAGAATTATCTTATAATCTGCGTGATGCGCAGAATTTTTATTATATTTAATGTAATTAAATAAATTATTTTACATTAAATTTGGTACTTAATTATTTGTTTGGTGTTGCGAAAGCATTTTTATATGAAAAATACTTCCAAAAGCCAAAAAAAAAAAAAAAAAAAAAAGGTTGATATATTGTCTACTGTATTGGGCCCTTAATTTCATATCGATTTGTCTTATATTGCTTTCAAAAGCAAAGAAAAGAAAAAAGACGCTTAAAAATATGTTTGAAAATCTGAGTAAATTGCACCAAAAAAAAAAAAAATCCATAAACATTCAAATGAATTAAAACATAAGACCTTTAATTTATATAAATTAGAATATGTTAAAATATTGTTGGTCTAAGGAAAAAAAAAAAAAAAAAGGTTAAGAAGAATAATTACCTCCAAGTTGATTTTTTAGGCTAATATGTTTTGTTTTGTTAATGTTGGAGAGTGGAGAAAGAGAAAGATAAAGGTGGCAAGAAAAAGAGGAGAGATGTTAATGTTCCAAGATCGAGTGGAGAGAAAGAGGCGTGGAATGAGAGTGAAAGACTTGGAGAGAAAAAGAGAAAGAGAGAGACATGGAGAGAGGAAAAAAAAAGGAGAGATAGAAACATATGAACCTATTCAATATAGAGAGATGTGGAATGAGAGTGACTGACTTGGAGATAAAAAAAGGAAAAAAAAAAAAGAAAAAGAGAGAGAGACGCTGAGAGAGGAAAAAATGAGAGATGGACAGAGAACAAAAATATGAAAGAATATCAAATATCAAAAATATCAATTCGCGACATGGGTTCAAGCCACTTGTAGCGATTTGAAGGCACTCCAAAAGAAGGTTTCGGCTATTATATATGATATATGATATGATTTGATTTGTATTATTTGTTTTCTTATTTGATTTGAACATTGATAATACTTAACTTATGAAATAATTTATATATGGAAAACTCTTGAAATATAATTAAATGCCATTAATTACGCTAATTTAATGACCAATTTTTAAAGTAAAAACCGGTTTACTCTTTAAATATTGGTTTACAAATTATACCTTAAAAAACCGGTTTTACATTAAAAAAAGAAGGGGTCACGCCACATGTCGCAGATTAAGGTACTTCTGAGAGTGATTCGACTATTAATTATATATAAATATATATGATATATGATGATAGATTTTTTCTTTTCAACTATTTTTTTTACCATGTCTATAGTGAATGATGAATCTGCCGTAAAATTTGTGTGAGATCTACACGAGTTCATAAATCTGAAGGTTAATTTGTTGAATTTGTAAAAAAAGATGGCGGTGTAACATGGTTTGAATTTCAGGTGATTGGGTGGCCAATTGAAATAGAGTCGCAATGGAGTGTGTCTGTTTGAACACGTCTCAGATTGTCTAATCAGATGACATCTTTCGTTTTCAATCATCAATTTTATTTTTAAAAGCTTAAACTTATAGAAAAATATGAATTTAATTATTTGATTTATATTCTAATACTTTCCCTCACAAGTAAGCTTAAATTCACTTTCAATAGGTGATGTCCGATACGTATAATATTTAATCAAAATAGAAGGTGAATGACAGACTCAAGGGTTTGAACTCAGAACCTCTGACTCTTTAAGACCATAATAAATCATCATTTTTTTCTAAAAACTTAAATTTATATATAAAAAAAATGATTTAGTTATTTAATTTATATTTTAATGTCCCTTGAACTTATTTTTTCATTAAGAGATTGAGCAACGTGCAATTCGGTCAATGAATATGAAATCATTTAAAGGGTGCTTGACACATAATAAATGAATTGGAGAAACCCCAAATTCATACTTTGCAAGACAATACCTTTTTTTCTCTATTTTTTTTTTTTTTCCTTTCTATTCATGGTGAGACACTATTTGATATTTTGATATGATCTTTAACTATGAGAATAACTTTATAGGGTAGTCGTACAAACTCATCTTTTCGTGCCATTCAATGAGAGATTAACACTTTAATTTCATATAATTTAAGAAAAAAAAAAAAAACACACCAGATTAAATCCAATTCTATTAAAAATTAAAAAATCTTATCTCACATTTATGGATGTGAAATGGTGTGTTTGTTTTCTTTTCTTAAGTTGTACTAAGCAGATGTGTCAATCACTCTCATTAAACTGCACAAAATGGTAGGTTTGTGTCACAACCCTATATAAGCAGCTCTCATTTACTATTTAGTGCATTCATATTCCGCTAAGCAAATATTTAATTAAAATATAGTTGAAGAATACAATTTTTTTTTTTTTTTTTTTGAATTTTAACTATTCACTTTTTTAAATTACCTACATTCGACTCAACATGTCCCGTCGTGACGGGCATCTCATAAGAGTAGGTTGAAGGAGATTTCTTCCAAACCAGTTTGGAAGAAATTTGTATCCTGATTGGATTAGTAAGCAAAAAAAAGCAAATCTCATGATTAATTATATACTTTTTAGTAACTTCTAACATATACATTCCTTGAAGGCTTTGATAATTAGAACCATTTGCTTATCTTATTAGTTGTTTTTACCTAAGATTTCATGTGAAGTCATATTTTTTTGTTGGATTTATCTAATTTAAACTTTTCCATTTTTTTAAAAAAAATAAATAAATAAATAAAATAAAATTGGTGCGCTAAAACCTTCTTAGCTAGAAACAGCATTTTTAGCCTTTTAAGCTCCACTTCAGACGTGGTTTGTGTTGGCATGAGTATCAAAATTAACAGTTTGAAGTTTCGAACGTTACAATTTGTTTGACCTTTTTGACCTTTTGCACGGAATATCAAACATCCTTCAAATTTTGGTCCGATGTTAAAAGTGTCTTCACTCTCACTCGAACAAGAAATATTTCTAACACTTTTCGAAGGCAATGTTTTGTTTCCCAATCTGATTTCAAAAATTAAACCATTCAACACCATTTTCATGGAAACTTGAATATAACCTCCGTCCTAAGTTCTTGGTCTCCAAGTTCACTTACAATTATTGGTCACCAAGTTATTTGTAACATATTTTAAATGTTTAAAAGACAGGTCATCATGTTTGACCATCCACGACAGATAGCTACAGATGGGCAGTGATTCTCTATTATACGGGCTGTGAAATAAATGTTTCGGCCCCATTAACCCTACTCGAAATAAATGTTTCTGGGCATGCTTAGTTACATTAATTAATTCAATCAAAATTAGGAAACCATACTAAAGTCACAAAGAAAATCCTGGGCTTGGTGAAGTTGGGAAAGGTTGTAGTTTCAGTATAAGAATCTTCTCCATTCCACGGTAGAATTTATAATTTGTGCATCTAATAGTTGCCTACCGGCTAACATGCCATAGACATATATAACAACAGTTCCTAATTAACTTTGGCTAGCTTCAGCGAAATTAATGCTTAGAGTATATACTTTTGTTAATAGATTGTTTCATTTGAATTTTATTTTCCAAAGTGCAGACGGTGAATGATATAATTGTTGGGAAGATCGTCTATTGAACCCGGTTATGCATGCAAGAGATAAGCCATAAATCAAGCAATTCAGATTCTACAGCATTGGTGTTGCTCAACACTAGGAAAGTTAGGAACTATAAATCAATCAAGGAGATGGTGGGAGACTCAGAGGCACCATGGGGGAACTGAATTGCCTTCTTGCATGTACCAAAACCAAAGTTTAATGATCCTAAATCCTCAAACCCACTTGAGTATGTGTTGGAAGCACGAACAATAATCAAGAAGAGGAGAACCTCTCATGGCGTTTATTTCACTGATAGGCTTTTGGACATTGTGAAGAAAGTCGTCCAGAGGTACATGCATGATCTTATTCATCTTGAACAATATTTCTTTCTTTATAAAATAATGCAACTTTTAACACCTATTTATCACACACATTATGTTTCGTTTATATGCACAGAGTAGGTTGTATCGTATCGGAACTTATTGTTGCACAAACCTTCCCCCCGTTCCCTGTTTGTAATCTCATAATAAAAATAAATAATAAATAATAAATAAATAAAATAAATAAAAACCTTTAGAAAATTGTAGACCAAATACACTACAAGAAAGTTACGCATTAGGGGCGACTTATTAGGGGCGACTAAAAAGTCGCCCCTAATACTCAACTATTAGGGGCGACTTTCATAGTTCCGTATTAGCGTCCACCTACAAGTGGACGCTAATAATGGGTCGAAAATTGGACTATTAGCGTCCACTTTACAGTGGACGCTAATAAGTCGACCCTAATATACGCGCGGGAATTATCCGAGGGACGGGAAAAATTTAAGCGGCGAAAAAAAAACTTTTAGGGTCGACTAATAATTAACCAATAAGTGGACGCTAAAAGATGAAAAAAAAAATTAAAAAAAAAAAAAAAAAATACGCAGAAAGCTCAATAGGGTGACTTTGATGTTCGACCCTAATAGTTCAGATTATTAGAGATTAGAACAAAAGTCTGACCCTAAAAAATCTTCGTAGAAAATTTAAAAAAAAAAAAAAAAAAAA
>NC_081545.1:10409957-10411370 GCF_901000735.1 Corylus avellana | reverse complement strand
AAAAAAAAAAATTAAAAATTAAAATTGATGACCAATAGCGTCCACTCTAAGTGGACGCTGAAGATACCTCATTAGGGTCGACTTTTAAAGTCGACGCTAATGCTTATGTATTAGGGTCGACAAAAGTCGACCCTAAAGAGTCGGTAGTAAATCAAAAAAAAAATTAAAAATTAAAATTGATGACCAATAGCGTCCACTCTAAGTGGACACTGAAGATACCTCATTAGGGTCGACTTTAAAAGTCGACCCTAATGCTTATGTATTAGGGTTCACTTTTGTCGACCCTAAATAGTAGGTAGATAAATTAAAAAAAAAAAAAAAAAAAAGTCTGTTATTGTGATCGATCGCACCCAAGGTGCGATCGATCGTAATAACAGAATGTTGAAATCCATATTCGATTACTGCGATCGATCGTAACCATGGTGCGACCGATCGCAATAACAGAATGTTGAAATCCAATTTTCTGTTATTGCAATCGGTCGCACCCATGGTGCAATCGATCGCAATAACAGAAAGGCTCAAATATATATATATATATATATTTTATTGCTGCCCAATAACGTCTACTAAAATTGTGTATATATATATCACTGCATTATTTAAAATTTTTAAATAAAGTGACACAATATGCACCGTCGATTCCATCCTCCTAAAGAAAGATTTTAATTTGTATATCTTTGCCATTTGGTTAGTTGTTACATTTGGACTAATTTGAAGAGTTAATTCCCATTTCATAATTCATATTAAATTTTACAGATCTAATAGTGTATATATATTATATGATGAATATATTGATACCTTATGGAAAGATTTTACATTGTTAAATATAACAAAATAAAATCTAAACCGTAAAATAATTCATCTCAGTTTTAAGTGAAAATATATTGATACCTTGCAATTCAAAAACCATCTATGATGTGCAAATACGGGGTCATTCCCATAAGAAAACACAAAAGCAAGTCAAAAGAAACAAAAATAAAGACAAATAAAAAGATTAACTTAAAACATACTAAACAAAATAAAAAGGGTAAACTATGGGGTGCCTCCCATGAGCGCTAAGTTTAATGTCTTCAGCCAGACG
The DNA here is from genome assembly GCF_901000735.1 of Corylus avellana. Classification (NCBI taxonomy): domain Eukaryota; kingdom Viridiplantae; phylum Streptophyta; class Magnoliopsida; order Fagales; family Betulaceae; genus Corylus; species Corylus avellana. The sequence goes on along the minus strand of NC_081545.1, from coordinate 10,410,289 downwards.
ATAGTCCCTGCTTACTGTTGTCTAGAAGATGATGCTCCTGCAGATGGTGGTGGCAACCAGTTGACAATGGACTGCATCAATTCTTCTAAGGCGCCTAGGCGTTTGTCCATCAATTCGTTATTTTTTCGAGCCTCCTTTCTTTGGCCAGCCAACTCTCTCCGAAGGCCCGCTATTTCTTCACTAAGTGAGCGGTTTTGTGCTTCATGAAAAATTCTCGGGGCCTCCTCCTCAGCTGTCTCTGAATCAACTATAGGTTCATCTTCGGCCATTGGCTCGGCCTCATACTCTTCCGCACCAGCTGCTGGTGCTGGAGCTACCTGGGGCATGTGGGA